>NC_048302.1:52294961-52386908 GCF_013100865.1 Trachemys scripta elegans
GGCTGCCCGGCAAACCATGAAGCCGGTAGCGCTTTCCGCGTGGCTGGGAGTGGGAAGGAGGAGGGGGCGGAGTTAGGGCGGGGAAGGGGTGGAGTTGGGCCGGGGCCGGGGTGGGGAAATGGGCGGGGCCAGGGCCTGTGGAGGGGCCTCTTTTTTTATTTATTAGATATGGTAACCCTAAAATAAGTTGCACCTAAACCCTCAAAATAGGGCTGCAGTTTTATGCAGGCGTAAGTTGTACGCAGGCGTCTAACTGGTGTCTGCACTTGAGTGAGTTATGCATATGTTTATATAATATTTTTGGCATGTAAACTAGGTTCCACTTCTGCCTTCTGGAAGCTGTCTAGATAAATTGACTAGGAAGTAGCAAAGATAGGGTGGGGCTTTTTGTTTTTGTTTTCCTTCAAAGAACTTTGGGAAATTACATTGTTATAAAGCTCTGTTACAAGTGAAGCACACAAACTGTAACTCTGCCCCTCTGCATTATGATATGGACTGTTATTTAAACCTGCACTTCTATTTTTTTTAAAAAGTTGCTTAAACATAAATGTTGCACACTTTCCTCATTCAGTGTCAAGCCTGGTTGGTGCTAAGTGGTCTCAATGCCCACTGATACTAGCAGTTTGTAGGATCAATCACTCACTCACTATTGCCCACCCTGCACACTGAATGAGGCAGAGGTCCTGTGGAAATAATAGTGTATGGTCATATAATTTGATTATATCATAATGCATACACTCAAAGGTTGCACATGCATTTCCTAATTTTTTAGTGCTTTTAACTATGCAACCTTAATATTATCTTGATGTGTTTTTCATGGTGTGTGTATAACACACCACATGCATATAAAATGTGGCCTTTCTTGCGTGTGTTGTCAAACATCTGTGTCCACCGGTGTTAGCATCGATTAGGCGCACCCTGAGTTATTATACACAGTATTGTGTATGCTTTGTTTGTTCTACACATATGCATTGCCCCAATCCTGCATGTTTCTCATTGCAGGTCATTGCTGTTCATTGTGCCCCCACAGAACACCTTAGAACAGGGGTGGCCAACCTGTAGCTCCGGAGCCACATGCAGCTCTTCAGAAGTTAATATGTGGCTCCTTGTATAGGCACCGACTCTGGGGCTGGAGCTACATGCGCCAACTTTCCAATGTGCCAGGGGGTGCTCACTGCTCAACCCCTGGCTCTGCCCCAGGCCCTGCCCCCACTCCACCCCTTCCTCCCCCCTCCTCTGAGCCTGCTATGCCCTCAGTCCTCCCTCTCTCTTCCCCTCCCCCCCAAAGCCTCCTGCATGCCACGAAACAGATGATCGGCAGGTGTGGGGAGGATGGGGGAGGTGCGGATCGGCAGAGCTGCCAGTGAGTGGGAGGTACTGGGAGTCAGGGAAGGGTGGGAGCTGATGTGAGGGCTGCTGATGTATTACTGTGGCTCTTTGGCAATGTACATTGGTAAATTCTGGCTCCTTCTCAGGCTCAGGTTGGCCACCTCTGCCTTAGAATCTAATGGGGCTCCATGTGGACACAGGCGATCTGCCTGTGCAGAGCAGCTTGTAGGATCAGGTGTGTGTGTGTACCTGTGTATATATCTATATGTACAACATTGTTAGTAAGACCAGTTGGTAAGACAACTTCCACCTGTTTATGCTCTCTGTATGTGTGTATATATATCTCCTCAATATATGTTCCATTCTATATGCATCCGAAGAAGTGGGCTGTAGTCCACGAAAGCTTATGCTCTAATAAATTTGTTAGTCTCTAAGGTGCCACAAGTACTCCTGTTCAACATTGTTACTGTAACCTTTAAATAGTCTTTGAAAGGTCAAATACCAGATTCTATAACATTTATTAATCTATTATTACTAAAAACCAACAAAGTCCATCTAATAACACCAGTTATTACTTGTACAGTATGCTTGTAACACATTGGCCACGATGCATGCAAAAATACTAAAAATATATGTGGGTACAATATATCTCAAGAACAAACAGGGTACAGTATATATATTTTAAATGAATCAATAGCATTGGAATGTTTATTAATGTATCCATAGAAAATGGACCAATTTAAGAAATATTAATATGATTTTTTTTACTGTTATTGATATAATGATAGAAAACATAGATTTCATTACATTTATTTTAAATTCAGAAAGATGTTGCGGGAGGGGATTATTTGGCATAATAAAGCTCTTAACTCCTCCCAGAAGATGTGATTTGCCCCATCTACATCACCTTTGTTTTGTGTGTGTGTAGGGTTGTTGTTTTTGTTTGTTTGGTAGTGCCTTTTTCATTCTCTTGCTAATAATGACAGGGTACATCTTCCCGGAAGGTGCAGACAGATCTTCCTCATTTGAAAACAATACTGCTTCCATTAACTTGTCTGTGTAACTTGTCTGAGTGTACTTGTCTGTCTAGAGTGCTGCACAATCAAGTTGTAAGCAGACTAGATAATCTCCATTAGTAAAGACAGACCATTATACTTTCTCAGATTGACTTCTTTCATGTTTTGAGAATGGCTGTTGTTTTTAATAGATATTCTAACCACCTATGATCTCATCAGAACTTTCCAAATAGGATAGAAGGCATGGTCTTAGCTCCTACAAGCTCAGTCTTACCAACAAGTGGCGGTGCAAGGGAATAAAAAGAGTGGAAAATACACTCAAAAGCCTAAACATCTACCTGAGAGTGGAGAGCTGAGTCTATGTCACATCATGCCCATTGACCCCATTGAGCCCTTCCTCTCTGTTGTCCTAACTATGCCAGTAGATGCAGCGGTGTGGAGCTTACACCTGCAAGGAATCCCACTGATTCAACAGTATCCACACCAATGTAAAGATTAGCACCGAAGTGCAATTAGGGCTCTGTAAATTTTATGGGGACATGGATGGGCAGCCAGGAAAGCCTGTAGGCAAAGACCTGTGGGGAATCAATCCTGACTTCAATGGGCTCTTGCCCATTGGCCAATGGGCCCCTCAGAGAAGGGATTTTGGGCAAGGCATGACCAGGGATACAAAGACAGCATGACTCCTGGGGGAGTCGAAAAGTCATACTAAGGCATATAATGGATGATCTCACTTCCACCTGAAGGCTCATGGGATTTTCCTGTGGATCTTCGATTATCCACAGGGTCGGAGGGCAATACTCCTTCATGGCTGCCAAAACCCTTGCCTTAGAGGGCAGGGTCTGACCTCATAGACTTGTGGAGTCAACGCTTTGTTCCTCTTACAGCGTTGTATGTGGGAGGCCATGAACTGGCCCATAGTAATTAGTGTAATCTAAATTCTGTTAATTGTGTTGAATTTCACTGTGATCTCACAGTGTTTACTGTCCTCTGCTCATTTGTGTATGAAGAGCTATGGTGTCTACCAGAGATAATCACATTCAATGAAATAAGAGAGGCAAACAACAACTTTAAAAGATTCTCATTTGAAAATTAATGTTACAAATCTTTAGGAACAACAAATATAATAAAATAGTATGTTTTGTTATCCACAATGCACCCTCTGAAAGTAAATTGTATAAATAGGGATATTTCTCATTGATTTCAGTGGGAGGGTTGCCTCCACGTAGACTGCAGTACCTGATCTTAAGTTCATGGGAGGTTTTCAGTGGTCACTAAGTGGAAGCCGGATCAAGTGCTACACTTCACATGCAACATTGTACAGTACTTGAACCAGTCTCCTTTGATACTAAAGATATAAAGTCTGAAGAACGAAGGGGTCAGTAAGAATTCATCTTGCCCTGCGAGGGCATGTTCACAAACTGTTTGGTAGCAGAGAGAGCTGGAAAGAAATGTTTTGTGTTCAAGCCAAAACTATGTTTCAGTAATTCTGTTCACATTATGTGCTGTTATTTGCTGATCACACATAACAACAGTGTTAAGAGTTGGCACTGGAAGTGTTCTGCTTGCTATCAGAGTCTGGCTGAAAACAGAGTCCAAAGGCACATTCTAAGTAGAAGGTTTGTGCCTTTTTGATGGAATCACACCCGTGCACCATCTCCCAACATTGTGTAATTGGGACTTCATCACTGAAATACACTCAAAATTCCTGCATAGGTGGAGGGGAAACTTTACTAGAGGAATGAAGATAATAAGGAACACTATGTGCAAGAGATTAAGAATGGCAAATAAGGTCGTCAAAATCAGGGGCTGGGGGAAAAGTGAGCGGGGAGATTTTTCAAAAGCACCTTTTGGCTTTCAGTGGGACTTGTGCCCCTAAATCTTTTAGGTGCTTTAGAAACTTTCCCCAGATATTTTTTAATTGCCCTTTTCCCTTCCACCACTCCAAAAGCCACTTTAGCAGCAGTTTGTGACTCTTTTAGCCACTCTTAACTCACATTCTAGTGCAGAATCTAAATTGGGAGCTATTCAATATTTCAAATTTAATTTCTACAAAAGCAAATAAGTTAAACTGGCCATTGGGCCACCATCTGTTGCTAACAGGACATCCATTCTTCTAGGGACATGGGAGTGTGTTGGGGAGAAGGGGTCCAAATAGTCCAGAGAACACTGTGGGGAGGAGGAGTTAGAGAAAACTGAACAAACAAATATATTCAAAATAGTAGAAAAAAGTTATTGATGTTTTTCCTAGTATTTTCTCTTAATCTTTTACTAGGAAATGTCTTTCAGAGTGGAAGGATCATTGCATAAATCCTCACAAAACTATGTTTTAGATTAATTTTTTTAAGGATTCAGAGAAGTAGGTTTCTCTATTAGAACACTTTGTTGAAAGCATGAGGCAAAAGGCCTTGTGCCTTGCAACACCTCCAGGCATACACCACTAGCCTACTATGTGCCCCCTGGCCTGGCTTGTTGCTATAAAAGGTGTATAACAGATACTGAATGGCATGAGACAACTGCCTGTTGTTTTGTCTGAAAGAAATTTCAGCACTGTCATACTTAACAAAGCAATCATTTTCAGTTCAAAATTATGTTGTGATAATTATAGTAAACCTGTAGAAACAAAAAATAAAATGGCTAAAACGGGAAGATCCAGATCTTCAAAGGTATTTCGGCACCTAACTCCCAATGTAATTAATGGAAGTTAGGTGCCGAAATACTGTACCTTTGAGGATTGGGGCCTAAGTGTCTCTTTTTTCAAAAGCCTAGATCTTAGCAACATTACTTAGGTGGAGTTATGAGAGGAATTCATGTGGCCCTCAAAGGTCCATTGAGCAGTTCCCCCTTTTTTTTGTCACCTCACTAATTAGAGCATCACTCCCAAAAACTGTCTTTACTAATCATGTGAGATATATATATACACATATATATTTCAGTAGGAGTTAAGGGCACTCAGCAACTCACAGGATTAGCTCTTACACACGAAGTATTAGACAGTTTGGCATCAGCACAGTGTACATCCAGGTCTGAGCTCTGCAAGGTGGTGAGTCCTCTGTACACAAAAAGTTTGTGATCATAAACCTATTCTGTCAGGTCCAAAGCTTTCTCTGTATCGTTGGAGAAAACTGATATGGGGATATAGATGATTTTGCTTTTTGAATTGTTTAGATTTTTTTTCTATTTTTAGGCAGCAGATGATCTACTCAATGACACCACCTTGGACTGGATTTCCTAGCTTTTTTGGATTGTGACAGCTAGAATGTTGGCTAATAATTGGCAGTCAGGGTTAATAAGTGACCACTTGCCTGTAGCCCCTATGGATATAGCCTCCTTTCTCCTCTGCCATCCTGCCTTTCCTAAAGAAAATTGCCTTTGCATTATGTACAGTCTCAGCCAGGCTGCTATGGATAGTTAAAATGTTTCTGTAAAATATGAGAAAGGTATGTTCTAAACTGAAAGTAGAACTCATAAGGAAATCAATCTTACTCTGGGGTTTTCTCTTTTTACACCCTTCTTTGACTGCTTCCCCAATCTCTTCCCTGGTGTTTTGGGTGGGTTACATTTAATTTGCTTTCAGCTTTCAGCTTCAGCATTATAATCAATAGTAGAAATATTCTTATTCTGCCAATGCCCCGGTCAGAGGGTGACTGCCTCCCAGGCACCCCCTTGTGGCCTTGGGATGGCCTCGTAAGTGGCCCTCTGCCTCGATTTCCCTGTTCTGGACACCAACAGTTACCCTCTTCCCAGGGGCTGATCACCTGCCTGCATTCTCCACCATATGTTAGAAGATGGTACCTTCCTGGGGTGCCTCCTGAAACGCTGCAACATGCCCACCTCAGTTTCTCCTTCAACAGTTCCCAGTAACTCCAATACAGAAAATAAATAGCCCTTGATGAGGTTAACATATTAAATAATTTCCACAATCTGGAATTTCCTGGCAGAATTCAAAGCGTACATTCCATCTTTCAAGTCCAAACAGTCCATCAACATGGCAGCTACAGCTCCGGCACCTCTCACCACACTCCAGCTCTCTGGTATTGCTCTGCCTCTCACCATGCTCCAGTTCTCTGGTGTGACTCCCGTGTCTTCACCACACCTCACCGCTGCCTCCTCCATATGGGGTGCTTCTCTGCCCTGCTGTTTCCTTTCCAGATATCATTTCAGCTCTTGCCCAGAGACATCAGCAGACTCATTTCTCCAGCCTTCAGCCCTCTCCAACCCTTCCTAGCCTGGGAAAAATTACAAGTGACTCCCTTTTTCCCCACCACCTGCCATTCTGCCTTTTGCTTTCACAAGTCTGGTCTGATTCCACCGCTCGACCAGGGAACTCTGACTGCTCTTCTTCAACGGCATCGCTTTCCTTGAACCTCTCAACCCAGCTGTGCTCGTCTTCTGATCTGTCCCTCTGGATTCCATGCTAAATATGTGTTGGCAACCACTGTACACTACACTGAATTTTCTGCTCAATTACGGATCCCATATTAAAGTACTACTAACTCTCTTTTTGCCTTTTATATAGTAATTATTCTGCATCTAATACCATAAGGAGAATTAAATATAAATAATGTGTCATTAATATATTTAAGACACATGTAAGAACATACAATAAACCAGCCTTACCAATAAGCCAGCCTTACCAGCTTGTGTAAAAGCACACAGTAAGTCAGTCTCAACAGAGCAAAACTACAAATAAATCTAATAATGGCTCAGCTTAGTTCATTTTTGATAAATATAGTCAAAGGTTAGAATTTTTATACTAACCAATATGAAGTACTCTGTGATTTCAGCCATTCAACTTTCACCTTGTAATCAATTCCACCTTGAAAGATGAAATTCACAATGTGTTGTAAAAAGATGCCTCCAATATTTTGTAGACATCTAGAGAGTGCAGAAAATGTCATGCCCAAATTTGTGCTGATATGGAAAATTATCTATGAATCACTTTGTGGAAGCGCTGCAAACTCAAAAATAAGCAAGTTTTGAGTGTCTTTTCATTTTGCACAGAATATTTTGCAAAGCTTTAGAAAATTCTTTTGAGGGAGTTTGTTTTTGAAATCTAAGTTCAGCCTAAAAATAGTCTCAGTATGAAGACAGAAGCCACCTCTCTATTTTTTTTTTAAATAAAAGCATTGTTGCCCTGATGTTGAATAATAGCAAATTTTGGGGCCTGACAGCAAACAGTTTCTCCTCAGAACAGAAATTGGTGGTGCAGACTCAGGATATTTTCTAGGGTAGCTTGTTTATTTACAGTGGACACAAGACCTGTTTCCTTGATCAGAGGGAGTAACAAATCACACACTGTCAATTTTCTCTTACACAAACTTCAGCTAACACTCTACTGTCCTTTCATCAAGAAGCTGTTTTCTTAGGCCTTTGACTCCCTTAGACTCTCATTCTACTTAAACACACTGTTCCTTGTCCCTATTTTACCCCCTGGCCTTTCTACCTGGGTAACCCCCTAATCCAAGCTATTCACCTAGGATTACATACGCTGGAGAGATGGTCTGGCCATTATCCCTCTTTTTGTGAAGCTGCTTTGCAGCATGAAGAAACCCAGAAAAGGGTTCTCTGCCTAATCAAAGGTTGCCTTATCCTACACAATTAGGGTGACCAGATGTCCCAATTTTATAGGGATAGTCCCGATTTTTGGGTCTTTTTCCTATATAGGCGCCTATTACCCCCCGCCCCTTGTC
Organism: Trachemys scripta elegans; assembly: GCF_013100865.1. Taxonomy (NCBI): domain Eukaryota; kingdom Metazoa; phylum Chordata; order Testudines; family Emydidae; genus Trachemys; species Trachemys scripta. The sequence continues at coordinate 52,303,000 of NC_048302.1, forward strand.
CCGATTTTTCACATTTGCTGTCTGGTCACCCTATACACAATCCCCATAACAGCGGTTTGGGTGCAATGTGAGTTTCATCCTGGGTTCTTATATCTCAATGTGTAGAACATTAGCATCTGTTGCCACAAGACTGTATTGTAATATTCACCCTTTTAAAGCATCTTGACCTCTATTAAGACTATTGGAATTGCAATTCGTGTTCTCCTGTAAATTCCACAAACAGATTATCTTTAACAAGGCTGACTTAAGTTTCCATCACTTTAAAGTATTTGCACAGTTCGCTACTATTTTTATATAATGCGTCATGATCCAAGAAGAAAACCAAAAGACTGTTGCAATTTATTGCACAAATGATTGGGACTTATTTATGAGGCAAATGATTTGGAAATCAGAATAAAATTCAAATGAGCACACAATTTTGTATTACAGAACACATGGTGAAATGAAATCCCTCAAGGTGAAGTGTAATAGTCTCCAGTAGAGGTGAGTGAATCGAATTGCAGAAACCATTTATTTACCAAATTTCGCCCTCGTGTCTGTTCACAAATTGTCCATGGGCAGATTGTGACGTTTACTGATTTGTTTGCTATTTGCAACAGTTTGATAAATGTTTTGTGCAAACAAATGTCAATCTATGGATTGCTAGTAAACTGTTCACTGTGAGTATTCATTCACATTGTCAATATTCAATATTAGAACTGTGTGACTGATCAGTATAATGTCTTTTATCTGATTGGATGACCTAACCTTTATGAACAAATGTATTAGACTTTATATGCATGGTTTGGGATAGGGACAAGAGTTTTGACTGCACAAGCACACTGCAGAAATCTTTTTTTAATTAAATAAAGTTTTTGCCTGAAATACCTCCAACCTGTTAGCAGGTGTTAACCCTTTCATAACAGGATCAAGTGGCTCATTGTACCACCTAGCTAGAGAGAAGTGAGTGTGGCCCTCTGTAGAAAAACTGTAGGATGTCTAGTTCTGAGGGAAGGACCCTTGAGCATCCAAGCATGGAGAGACATTTTAAACTGCACTTTATGTTGTAGTAATGTTAATTTCTATGTTAACAAAGCCAAGCTCCAGGCAGGGCCGGTGCAACCATTTAGGCGACCTAGGCGGTTGGATACGGTGCTAGGATTTGGGGGGCATTTTCTTCGGCAGCGACCATGGCGGCCAGATATTTGGCCGCCCCAGTCGCCACCGGCGGAGGGAGCTGGGGCAGTGGAGTGCGGGGAGGGCCGCCTGCAGCAAGGGGGGGTGTGGCACGCAGGGGAACTCCCCGCCCCAGCTCACCCCTGCCCCGCCTCCTCCCCGAGCACGCCGTGGCTGCTTCACTTCTCCCACCTCCCACGCTTGCGGTGCCTAAGCTGATTGGTGCCGCAAGCCTGGGAGGCAGGAGAAGTGAAGCCGCGACTGCCTGCTCGGGGAGAAGGCGGGGCAGGGGTGAGCTGGGGCGGGGGGGGGGCCTGAGGGCGGGGGGCGGGGGGGTGCCGCGGGGGGGGCGCGGGGGGGGGGGGGGGGACGAGGGCAAGGTGGAAGTTTCGCCTAGGGCGTGAAACATCCTTCCACCGGCCCTGCTCCAGGAATTGCTCAGCTTGGATTCTAGTGTGTGAAGTTTTAGTTTGAAGACCATGTTGGAAAAGGCATTTGCTCACATGTTCTCACTGTCTCTTGGTTGTAGGATCTCTGATGAATTTTCAGTCCTGTATGGGGTCATTAGATAGATGTTTGCCAACCAACATCTTTCTACTAGCTTCTTTCTTTGCGGAGTTTGACTGCTTATTCATATTGCTTTGCCAATAAGTCATTGCAGATTTTTTGAACAAATTCTTTGTTTAATTCTTCATTGTTCCCAATTTACATGATTTTCTGTGAGTTTTGTAGCTTAGTTTTTTGGGTTAATCATTTAGTGAGGACATCAAGACCTTCAGATAAATGCATCTTAGCCCATCCTGGCATTCTAACACCACCTCCCCTTCCTTCAAACATTTAAAGTTAATTTTTAAATTCCTTATTTTATTTTCAAAATATCAGTTATAAAGCATTGCTTAAGCATGGGGGCTTATAAGGTAGGAGGAAAATAGCAACAAAAATTCTAGTTGGCAAAGCACATGAGTAGAATTACATTATAAACTCAATTATCCAAATTGCTCTATTATATGAAAAGGTTCTGTGACCAATCTTCTCTGACATGCACATGATTTTCATACTGAAATAAAAAAAATCTCAAGCTGTTTGTTTTCATATTTGCTAACTCTTGGCCTTTTCACTTCTCACCCCGTGCTCCATGTTGCGGTAACCTTCTCTTTGGTGTAGGAGAGCTGGATATGGCTCTCTTTAGAGCTCTATTTACCTGTCAGCTGGTGTCCCTAGGGAGCAGTGCAATGCTCTCTGTCTGCCTCTCAACAGGCCCAGCACATTGTCTTGACCATCAATGGAACTTGGAAACCAAAGCCCAGATCCACAAAGAGACTTAGGCATTGTAACACTCAGCATGGCAACACCCTACTTTTAGGCACCTAGAAAATCACTGGAACAACAACAGGATCCACAAAGCCTGTGTTAGGTGCCTAGGCTCCCTATACAATAAATGGGGAGAGAGAGGTGCTTAAGAATGGCAGCATGCTCGGCAGGAAGCTGCCTAAGCAAGCCAATGGGAGAAGCTGCTGAGAGGTGTGTATCCTAAGCCCCACGTCTTTCACAGAGTTTGGCACCTAAGTCTGGACTATAGGGAGGTGCCTGTCTCTGCCTGGGATTCACAGCTGGGAACTCCTTTCCTGGAGTCAGGTGGCTTAGGTGCCTTGTGAGAATGAGTTAGACACAAAATGACTGGGGGTGCAGTGGGAGAAAGATTCCCTTATAGCTTTTATGCCACTAGTTAGGGCCCTCATCTGGAATGTAGGAGATCCTGGTTCGATCCCCCGCCCCCACTTGGCTGATCAGAAGAAGGGATTTGAACAGGGGTTCTCCACCTGTCAGGTGAGCACCCTAACTGTTGGACTATAGAGTGATTCTCATTCTTTCTCTGGCCCAATTAATACTGAATGATTTAACTACAGTGGAGCAGCTTCAACAAGAGCCATGGAGAAAGCCCCACATCAGAATGCCCATAGCCCAGTGGTTAGGACACTCCACTGAGCAGTGAGGAACCCCCGTTCAAATCCCTTCTCATAAGGCAGGGGAGGAAACTCAGCCAGGGTCTCCCACTTCCTGAGTGAATACCTTAAACAATGGGCTAAAGGGAGGACTCCTCTCTCCTGGCCAGTTCATGTGGAGTGAGGAGGCATGTTCAGAGCACACCTAGCAGATCAGGCAGAGGAATGCCTATCTTCTCCTGGTTTGAGGATTGCACTGAAGCTTCGGTGTGAGACAGGCATATGGATGCCTAGAGAAAGGCAACATTGTGCATACTCAGTAGCAGAAACTTAGGTACCTAGGGAACTTTTACAGCAAAAACATAGGCACCAAGTGAATTTAGGCACCTACAGAGTTAGGCATCAGCCAAGCAGGGGTTTTGTGAATCACAGTGATGCCCACAACGGGGACTTAGGTGCCTAAATCTGAGCTGTAGGTGCCTAAATCCTTTTGTGGATCTGGGCCTAAATACTGATCTCTTACATGGCTGTGCATTCCACTGCCACAAGAACACAAGGTTATCCCTATAATACTTTTAATTTCAACCAGTTACATGACCAAGTCAACCACTACAACACACATTTCAGTTTGGTTTGGATCACTGATTTTCCACTGTGCCTGACCTATAAAATGCTTACAGTGAGAGAAAAAGAAAAATCTGCCCAATTTCATAAGTCTTCAACAGGTGCAAAGCTATTGTCTTGCGGGGGAGGGGGAGGAAGGGCGGGAACATCCTGCTGATTTATTTCTGCATATGTTAATGACTGTATAGTCTGGAGGAAGTTTCTACAAGGCTGGCTAGCAAACTTACTGCTCCTTCTTCATTGCTTTATCTGGAAGAGAAGGGGAATTCCCTTGCATGAAATCAGGGTGTAAACCAAATCCTGCTGGCATAAATCAGAGGGCTGAGCAAGTATTTACCTGTAAATTTCCGCTTCATACCTGAGAAGGAGAGTCTCCTACAAAAATCATAAAAAAGCTTATTACACATTTCACCAAAAATGGAATGAAAATTGTGCCTGTTTATATAAGTGCTACATTGTACCCTTCTCTTTATTTGCCCATAACACCAACACAAAATAAAAAGAATGATATAAAAGGATAGAATGTAAATGAATAACCAGTAAACAATCCTGAAGTCCATGAACATGAAGTCATGTCTCATTTAAATGTCTGTTTTGTATTACTCCTTACTCAATCTTTTTGTCAGACAATCTAAATTATTTGTAATCTGAAAAACACTGGGTTGTTTAAATCACCAAAACTAACCAAGGAACTTTTTCATACATGAAATTCACGTGGGAAGATTTCTGAACTTGGATGAAAATTATTTAAGGTGAGAACATACCTACATGAAGCATTTTTTTCATGTCTACAATAATCTGTTTTTTTTTTGCACTGTTTCACTGGAGAAATATAAATACCTAAACATGGGGTTTGGTGTATAACCTGACACAATGTATCTGACTTTCATTAATTTTGCAAGCCTCTTTTTCCATATTTATGTACAAGTTATTTTCTAAAATATAATGTAAGACATACAAATGTTTTAAAGATCCGCATCAAGAATTTCATCAACATTACATCTCGCAATGTGAAACAGATACAGTCAAGATAAAGATACAGTCTAGCTTTTCACGTGATAAGGAACACGATGATGACCTCAAGGTCTGTGGTAAGGTTATGCAACAGAAGAATTGCTAAATCATTTGGATGGAAAATTAATGGAGAAAAATAAAAAAAACAAACCGATCTTGAACTCACGGGCAGTGGGTGTACTGGCCATTGGGGGAGGCTAGTCCCCAGCCCCTTCCCTTCTCTTCTCTTCTGCCCAAGGCCCTTCCCCTGCCGGAGCCCAGAGCACCGTCACTGCAGCTGCTGGCCCCCCCACTCCAGCCCTGGCCGCCCCAGTGCCCTCAACCCAGCCCCAGAGCATGGGATGGACACCAGCAAGCCTCAGCCTCCTCCAGTCCCAGGCGGCAGGCTGTCCGGCCCTAGCACAAGCCCCAGCCTGGACCACAAAGAGTGGGATCTCAGGCACTTCTGGGGGCAGAGTGTGGATGGGGCCACACGAGTCTGTTTGGGGAGGCGCAGCCTCCCTCGGCCTATGATGCCTGCCACCCACGCTTGAACTTAATCTCTTCTTCTGCCCAATAGCTCCCACTTGGAAAACTAAATTAGCTATAGTTGGATTTTGGCTTTACATATTTCATATGGTGACACCTGTAAGTATTCTGTCCCAAATTTTGAAAAACATTTTTAACACAATTTAGATTGCACCCACAAATGAACAGAAAAGTCAATGAAGAGATTGGAGCATCATGTTATGTGCTGATAGTAGCCTGCTCCATTCAATAGGTGAGCAGATGCATTCTGCACCAACTGGGGGTCTAGGATGTGATCATCAGGGCAGCCCTAGGTTTGAGCACAATACAGTCAACTAGCTGGACGGTGACAAAAGCACTATGCCCATATGGTCATCACATCTACAGCAGAGAGTAGTGCTGGCTGGTCAGTCACAGATGTTAAATTCTATTCATGTTTCTATACTGCATCCATCTCCATGATATCTGAGCGCCAAATAAAAAATACTATGGGCCACCACAGCTAGCTGAGAATCTTGAAGCAGTGATGGATGCAGCTGAGAGCCAACATTATAAATCATTTAGCAAAATCTTCAGTTAGTGGAGATTCCATCTTAGTTGCTTCATTATTCACATCCCTATATCAGCTAGACATAGGTCGAGAATCTCTCCATTACCATTAACCTTCTATGAAACAAATGCTTATATAAGAACATAAGAGCCGCCATACTGGGTCAGACCCTGGTCCATCTTGCCCAGTATCCTGTCTCTGATAGTGGCCCATACCAGAGCTTCAGGGGGACTGTACAGAACAGGCCACTGATGGAGTGATCCACTCCTGGCTTCTAGTACTCAGATGTTTAGGGTTGCCCTGAGCATGGGGTTGCATCCATGGACATCTTGGCTAATAGCCATTGATGGACCTATCCACTATGAACTTATCCAGTTCTATTTTGAACCCAGTTATACTGGATATCACAACATCCCAATGCACTGAGTTCCACAGGTTAGTTGTGCGAAGTGAAGAAAAGTACTTCCTCTTGTTTGTATGAAACCTGCTGCATATTAATTTCATCTGGTGACCCTTGGGTTTTGTATTGTGTGAAAGGGTAAATAACACTTCACTTTTTCCATGCCATTCATGATTTTATAGGCCTCTCTGATATCTCCCCTTAGTTATCTCTTTTCTAAGCTGAAAAGCCCTAACCTTTTTAGCCTCTCCTTGCATGGAAGTCTTTTCATACCCTTGATCATTTTTGTTGTCCTTCTCTGAACCTTTTCCAGTTTCACTATATCCTTTTTGTAATGGGGCAACCAAAACTGGACAGAATATTCAAAGTGTGGGTGCACCATAGATTTAAATAGTGGCATTATGATATTTTCTGTCTTATTTTCTATTCCTTTCCTAATAACATGCTGTTAACCTTTTTGACTGCTGTACCACATTGAGTGGAAGTTTCCGAGAACTAGCCACGGTGTCTTCAAGATCTCTTTTTTGGATAGTAAGACCTCATTCAGAACCCATCATTGTATATGTACAGTGGAGATTATTTTTTCCATTTTGCATTACTTTGCACTTATCAACATTGAATTTCATCTGCCCTTTGTTGCCCAGTCACCCAGTTTCGTGAGATCCCTCTGTAACTCCTCACTGTCTGCTTTGGACTTAACTATCTTGAGTAATTATTTATTGTCTACAAACTTTGCCACTTCACTGTTCATCCCCTTTGCAGATCATTAAGTAATATGTTGAACAGCACAGGTCCCAGTACAGAACCTTGGGGGACGCTGCTGTTCACCTCTCTCCATTGTCAAAACTGACCATTTATTTCTACCCGTTTCCCCTGTCTTTCAGCTGGTTACTGATCCATGAGAGGACCTTCACTCTTATCCTATGGCTTCTTAGTGTCCTGAAGAGCTTTTGGTGAGGGACTTCAGAACTCTTGGGTAAATACCATCTGGTTCTAGTGACTTATAACTGTTTAGTTTATCAATTTGTTCTAAAAGCTCTTCTATGGACACATCAATTTGGTGCAGTACTTCAGATTTGTCACCCAAAAAGAATAGTTCTGATGTGGGTTTCTCCCCCACATCCTGTGCAGTGAAGACTGATCCAAGAATTAATTTAGTTTCTCTGCAATGGCCTTGTCTTCCTTGAGTGCTCCTTTAACATGTTTGTCATCTAGTGACCCAATTTCCTGCTTCTGATGTAGTTAAAAAAATTCTTATTGTTAGTTTTTGAATTTTTAGCAAGTTGCTTCTCAACTTCTCTCTTGGCCTTCCTAATTATACTTTTACATTTTACTGGCCCAAGTTTCTCCACCTATTCTTCTCATTAAGATTTGACTTCCAAATTGTAAAGGATGCCTTTTTGCCGCTAATGACATCCATTACTCCATATCCGTTCTCCATATATCTAACAGGTGGTTCATCACAGCCATCTAAACACATTCAAAACCTCAGGAAAACCAACCAACGATAATGAATTGTTTTCATACTATTACCAGAAAAGTAGTCAGGTCAATCCAGAACTCAGTAATTTTACATGCTAAATAAGTCAACAAATATAGTGAGAAATATTGACTATCGGTGAGTTGATAGGTTAATTAAATGCCCACTATGCAGACTGCTCATCTTTTTGGGGATATCACAGATGCAGGGGTCAAAAGTAAGAAAAACTCTTTGCCTTAACCACTGACCTAGCACAGGAACACAAATCCTCCATGGTGCACATCAAAACAGGCCTTTTTCCCCAAGCAGCATCTGTCACAGCACATTTGTTCAGTAATGATCTGCAAGGAGAAAGTGGGTGAAGAAGATGTCCAAGTGCCACTGCTTACATACATATGTTAATAGTTCTACGAGTCCATCAGATCAATGATAGTGTGGCGCAATGGCTGAGTAGCAACCTTGCCAGAATATTCTGTACCCTCACAGGTCCTGCCCTTGGGGATAGGCGAATAATTATTCCACTATAGCTATGGTTATCAATTTCTCCATGTGGACAAATCCTAAAACTAAATCTAAACTACAGAGCTGCTAATGAACCTCATCAATGCTCTTCAACTCTTTGGTTTGCCCTCATACAGAGGTTCCCAAAGTGACTCGGCTGTTTACATGGTATTGGCTCTAGTTGTTTCCAGATGCTAAACTGTATTAAAAGATTGTATTGCATGTATTTGTATCTATCTTAATATTACTATAGGTGATTGATGTACTTACCCAGAAATTTCATGTAATTATACATGGGTGATCCATGAGAGTGGGAAGAGAGGTGAGCCACATGATCATAAACAGAAAGGGAGATAAGACAGTAAGATATTATCTCTAATAAGATATGGTCTACCCAATGGAAAACATTTGAAAATCCCTGCCTTAGTGTTTTACATTTTCTTAAATACAACAATCCAGCAAGCCATTGTTGTGTTCAGTTTTTATGCCTTTCTGTACAGTGGTAAGACATAATTTGTGCAGTAAGTTTTATTATATTGTCATTATTTTATTGCCATGTGCCATCCCCAGTATTAACTTTTAATTTCTTTTTCCAGATCTCTCTACTGCTATGTTTGATCACTATATGAACAAAAATTACTTTTCTGGAATGTGGTTCCTTTTAAGAAAATGTATTGTTTCTGAAGTGTTAGAGCAAACCAGTGTAGGACCCTGCATGTTTCTAATGCAAATTTTACATTTATAGGATCCATCAGTTGTAATTTGAAACCACGACCACTTTTGCTCCTTTGGGGCAGATAACTTACTTAGTTGTATCATCCACAGACTGCTTGATCCAACTGGATTTTGGAGTTCTTCAAAATGTTAAGACCCCAAATAGGGGTTGAGGGGGATTTAAATAATACATAGGTAGGCCCTACCAAATTCACGGTCCATTTCGGTCAATTTGGCGGTCACAGGATTTTTAAAATTGTAAATGTCATGATTTCAGCTATTTAAATCTGAAATTTCAGAGTGTTGTAATTGTAGGGGTCCTGACCCAAAAAGGAGTTGTGGGGGGATCGCAAAGGTTGTTGTAGGGGGTTTATGGTATTGCTACCTTTACTTCTGGGCTGCTGCTGGCAGCGGTGCTGCCTTCAGAGCTGGGCAGCAGGAGAGTGGCGGAAAAGCCCAGCCCTGAAGGCAGAGTTGCTGCCAGCAGCAGTGCAGAAGTAAGGATGCCATGGTGTATGGTATTGCCACCCTTACTTCTGCGCTGCTGCCTGCAGAGCTGGGCCCTCAGTCAGCAACTGCCACTCTCCAGTCGCCCAGCTCTGAAGGCAACAGCACAGAAGTAAGGGTGGCATGGTATGGTATTGCCACCTTTACTTCTGTGCTGCTTCTGGTGAGATGCTGCCTTAAGAGCTGGGTGTCCAGCCACCAGCCATTGCTCTCCGGCCATCCTGCTCTGAAGGCAGCGCAGAAGTAAGGATGACTATACCACAGCCCCCCTAAAATAACCCTGCAACTCAATTTTGGGTCAGAACCCCCAATTTGAGAAATGCTGCTCTCCCCCATTAAATCTGTATAGTATAGGTAAAAGCAGACAAAAGACCAGATTTCATGGTCCGTGACGCGTTTTTCATGACTGTGAATTTGGTAGTGCCCTATACATAGATGTTAGTCTGATCCTCCGTACAGAGGTGAATAAATTTCACCCTTAGGGAGTATATACTGTTATATCCTCCCAATGTGTAAGGGTATTTTTTGATAAACTCAGGCTACATCTACACTACAGGGGGGGGGGTCGATTTAAGATACGCAAATTCAGCTACGCGAATAGCGTAGCTGAATTCGATGTATCGCAGCCGACTTATCCTGCTGTAGGGACGGTGGCAAAATCGACCTCTGCAGCTTCCCGTCGATGGCGCTTACTCCCACCTCCGCTGGTGGAATAAGAGCGTCAATTCGGGGATTGATTGTCGCGTCCCAACGGGACGCGATAAATCGATCCCCGAGAGGTCAATTTCTACCCGCCGATTCAGGTGGGTAGTGTAGACCCAGCCTCAGTTAAACACATCTGGCCTTTACACACTGGCTAACTCACAATACTGAGTTCACTTTCAAGGTATTTAAAGAAGCCTGAATATCTTATGATCTTTTCAATTTTCACTAGGAAATTATTTTAGAATTTGGGGATTCTTGGACAACATATTTATAATGGGCTGAACCAAAACAGCAATCTTAAATCCAAACCCAATATTAGGGTTTGAGTTCATCTCTATAAAGGATACATAAAAAGCTACTTGCTCACTTTATTCTCTCGTGTAGTCCCACTGAGGTGGATGAAAGGGCTATTTGTGCAAAGCAGGTGAGGAGGATTTGAGCACTAGAGGAGATTGGTAAAAACAAGTGTTCACTGATTTTCTTTTAAAAAATTATGTTAAAATCCTCTGGATCTAGATCATTTTTCATTGCATAATATTTGTTAATGTTTCACATATCTTAAAAGCACAACTACAAGCATTTTAGAGAAGGGCTAGATGTAAAAATTTAGGGTGAAATCCTGGCCCTATTGAGGTCAAAGATAAAACTCTCATTGACTTAAATGGGAAAGAATTTCACCCTTTGTCTTCCTGCTAATTCTGTAAGCAGCTCTGTGGAAATCCTTCATATGCTATTTTGTAACTTAAATACAATATGCTTCAGTGAATCACAACAAATATCACAATTGCTTTCTACAGCAATGGCACACTAGGGGGACTATTTCTCTGTTGTGGAAGCACACTACTGTTAAAAAACAGCAACAAATTGAACTGCCCTTTCCTAAACTGCAACTAATTGGTCGTACAAACAGATTTAAGTAAGCCATCTAAAAAACATTAAATATTTTTGTGTGTGTGCACAGACCTTGGTACTACCAACAGAGATTACCAAGTATACCTGTTTATTCACTTATTTAAAAAACTCATAGAGTTGCTCCTAAAAATACATTTTATGGGATATTTCAATTTAAAAAAAAATTTAAAGTCATCATGAGAAATGTTATGCATAAATAAAACTGCAAATCTTGAAAACTTGCTCTTTTGCTGGAAGACTCTCTCACGTAGAAGGTGTTTTGTTTTTAGAAAGTCTCTCCCTATTGGGATGAAGGAGTTTGTTTGTTTGTTTGTATGTATTTATTTCAGAGAGACACTTAAAATCCTTCTGATACTCTTCCACCTAATTTTAAGTCATACCACTGTCACATACTAACTCATATTTACATCTTTCTCAGGACAGTTTCAGATTTGCTAGGAGGAGCCTCCCGTTGGGTTAAATTCAATGCAGTTTTTATAATTTCTTGTTATAGCAGTGAAGGATTTTTCTGTGTGTTTAAAAGAGATAGGCAACATTTCATTTTTTTTATAGCTTTTATTCAAATAGCCATAACTTGACAAGCCTGCACTTAGTATTGAAAGGAAAGATATCCCCTCCAAAGCAACAGACAACTCTATTTCCTTGAACTTTCAGCTGCCGTTCTGCGCCTGCAAAATCAAACTTCTAAAATCCATGTTTGCAAAAAAAAAAAAAAAACAACCCCAAAAAACAACAAAACAACACGCACTTTCCAGAAAACTTCTTGGGCTTTGCTTTAAATGGACAACGTTCACGCAGGAGACTTTTCCAAGAAGAAAGTTTCTCACCCTCTCTAGTTTCTCTCTCGGGCCTCCTCCAACTTCACCTCCTTTTGCAGCTATGAATCCACCCCTGTAGTTCCCCTTACCAGGCTGTCCGTGAAGCGGACACAGGCTGTACCATCCTCCGAACTACAGATCCCAGGATCCCCTCCCAAGCTCAACAACCTTCCTTCCCCCTCCCTGCCCTTGTTGTTGGAAAAGGCTCTGGCTGAGTTTCAGAGAAAGTCTCAGCTCCTCCACTGTGGACGGGGAGGGCGAGGCGGGCCGCAGAGGCCACCGGTGGGGAGGAAGGGAAAAGGGTAAGGGGTGGGGAAACTGTGTTCAACTGACAGCAGCAAAGGCCGATGGTGACGGTAGAAGACAGGGCTGGAGAGGCAGGACACTTGAATACCAGGGCAGATCCCTCCCCCCGAGCTAAGAGGGAGGGACCCCTCCTCCTATCCGTGCCCAGTAGGCGCTGAGGCTGGGGTTCCCCCTCCCCTTCAAATCTCTACGTTCGCTCGGTCGAACTCTGCTGGGAGCAAGATTCCAACCCTCCCGCCCCTCTCAAGTCCCAGCGCTGCCGGGGTGGAACTTTGCCGGGCTCCACGTTCCAGCCCAGCCGGGAGGGAGAAGCCAGGCACACAAGCGCTGCCCGGCCGATTCCCGCCCCCTCCCAGCACAGCAGCAGCTGGGGAGGAGGAAGGAGCCGCTCTAGGCAGCGGCGCTGAGATTTGCCAGGCAGGCAGCAGAGGGAGAGCAGCAAGGGAAGCCCCCGTGGTCCGTCCTCGCGGGAAGCTGCAGACAGTCCCCGCCGCGCGAGGTAGCTCTTGCGGCAGCCCGCAGGAGCGAGCCTGGCAGCGCTGCGGCGGGGTTGTTTCCCGGGACACGGACGTTGAAGTTGTGGTGGCCCAGGCGGGGCGGCGGCCGCTGCTCCTCTGCCTGCTGTTTGTGTGACTCGGTGGCCGGAGGGGGAGAGCCGCCCCCTCCGTCCCGCTTCCCACTCCGCTCCCCCGGCTCGGGCTGTTTGTGTGAGAGACACCCACCCCTCCTTCGTTCCCTCCCTCCGGCCGCCTCCTCCCCTTTCCCCAGAGCCGGAGGAGGCCGGAGCGGGCGCGGTGCGGCTGCTGCTGTGTCTCTGGGGCTCTCTCGGCTCGGCCCGGCCCGGCCCGGCCGCGCCGCTGCTACGGACAGAGGAATCCCCCCAGCGGGAAGGTGGTGCAGCCATGAGCGGCGGGGAGGTGGTTTGCTCGGGCTGGCTCCGAAAGTCCCCGCCGGAGAAGAAGTTGAAGCGATACGTGAGTGCATTCACCGTACGGCTTATCCCCTGGGCGGGCTGGCGTCCCCCCCCTCGCTCTCCAGTCCCGGCTGCCTTCGCCCCTCTCTGCCTGGGTCTCCTTCCTCCCCGCCCCGCACCTTTCCCCGCTGCGCTCGCTCCTTCGCTGCCCTCCGCCCTCTGCCTTTGCTCTCTTGTAGCATGGTGGAGTTACTGTGTTGACAACAGAGACTGGCACCGCACAGCCTCTTTGGCTTTCACACCACCTTTTCTTTCTTTCTTTTACTGCCAAGTACGCAGTTCAGTTTGATGTCAGTTAGGAAAGGACCCTGAGCGGCCAGATCTTTTATCTGGGTTTTATTGCCTTGCTAAGGGAGCGTGGGGCGGAGTTGTTCCCTTTAGCTCCTCTCTTAAGTTATGTCTTTTAAATGTAAACACTGGCCAGTCTTTTCCTACAGACACTGTACAGCTCACTCAGTGGGGCTGGAGGAAGATAAAACCCTAGATCATCGGTTGATACTACAAATAGAAAGTTGTACTTTACAGGGCAATTGCAAGTTTGTGCAACAGTGATCATTCCTACAGGTATCTGAGAAGCACTTTTCCTTTCCTCCTGAGTACAGCTCACATGAGGGAACCTTTTCACCTTCAGAACTCCTGGTTTACAAATTGTTTTTCTTTTCTTTTCAATGTTTCTTTTTTATAGAATTCTGCCGTTGCTCATAAGTAAATATTCTAACAGACTATAGCAGAGATGACATTTAAGTTGCATGAAAATGGTGCTTGTTTGCTGAGAGGGCGAATTTCTTGACACAGGACCAGCAATGCTGTCGTAGCTCTATAGGCTTTCAGAGACGCTGTCAAGTCACGTAGGAGGGATGGATGGTGCCAGAAGTGATCTTTCTTGAGGTCCTTCCCATGGCACCAAAGTAGCTTGCATGGTATCTGTATAATTGGTACAAGATGCTATTTCTTCACTTAGCCATTTTTAGGTTTCATTTAATTAGAAAATGGACTTTGAAGGTGCCACTTTTATTGAAGCAAACTACTTGAGAATCAGCAAACACAGCTTGTCATGTCACAATATTTCTTTTATTTATTGATGTCTTCATGACCACTTTCCAAAGAGGAAAGAGAGAAGTAAACTTTAATTGCTGTTTGAGTTTTTAAATTACAAGGAGTTTGTTAAACAAGACTTTCCTGTGTTTTAAAATAAAAGCTATTTCAGGCCCCAGTCCTGTCCTATTGGAGTGAATGCAAAAATCCCGTTGACTATAGTATTGCAGGATCAGACTTTCAATGAGAATATTGTGGTGGTGTATAAAACCTTTATATCTTTCCTACAGAATTGGGCACAAGGTCTATACAGGTATTCATTTTTTTGGAATGTATGCATATTTGTATGTACTGTTAGGGCACTGGTAAAAGTATAAAGAACAGGAGTACTTGTGGCACCTTAGAGACTAACAAATTTATTGGAGCATAAGCTTTCGTGGGCTGTAGCCCATGAAAGCTTATGCTCTAATAAATTTGTTAGTCTCTAAAGTGCCACAAGTACTCCTGTTCTTTTTGCGGATACAGACTAACACGGCTGCTACTCTGAAACCTGGTAAAAGTATAGTATCATAATTAGTACAGTGGCAGTGATTGAGGCATCAAGTTATCTAATCTTTTAAGTTTGACTACTTTTCTGCAGGAAAAGTAAAATCGCACACAGTTATGCTGTCTCTTGATGGAAGAGGTTATTAACAGTTAAGAGCTTGATACAATAAATCATAGATAACCCTACGCGAGAGGTTGTACTTTTCCATATTATTGAGGTTTTTTTTGAATGAACTAGTGGCTGCACTGCTAAATTAAAATAATGCACATTGCATTAGAAGAAAACTCCAGTGAATAATAAATACTTATTTAGCTGTCTAAGGTATTATAACTGTATAGCATACATACATTTCAGACTCTCCAGTCAGTGGGACTGTTGTCCTTCTCCGGGATCTGCCGTCTTAATCCTACTGTCCAACAGAAACTCTGTTTGATGATCTAAAGTAGGCTCGAAACAGTTTCCATTGGCATTAAAAAAACACAAATCTCACTTTGAGTTGTTGTAAGTTACATATTATTGTAAAAAATACTGGTTGATTTAACTGTTTAAAAATTAAGTTAATGAAAAGATCACTTGAGATATTTTTAATGACTATTCTCTTCTTTATAATTAAATATATCAATAGGATAATATGTTACACAAGAGTGTTCCTTTAACTGGTCCGTCCTGAAAAGTAGTCAGCCCTGTGTTTTTAGTTAATATCACTTAAAAATGGAAGATCTGCTTTTTGAGGCTGTACAGAATGAAGATTGCGTGTAGTGGGTAAGGGCAAGCTTTCAGTAACTTTACTGTAGCTCAGTTGGTACCACTCTTGTCTGGACTTTAGGACAGAAAGCCATAAGTTTAAATCCTACAGCCATATTTGCTGACACAACAGCAGCAGAAGAGGAGGGACTGTTTAGGGGATAAATTAAAATAAGGTTCCTTCTGCTTGTCTCTGGTGCCTGGTGAATTGTAGATAAAAGATTCTCAAGTCCATGTTTGTAACCTTGATATCATGATCAATGTTGTTTGTCCAAATAAAAAGGCTGTTAGGTCCAACTTCGTGAATTTCTACGTAGTCCTCTATGACTGACGCAGATTTGTCTATCCTAACAATAACTACATTTTTGTGAAGCAGTATAAAAAAAAGTTATATAAAGCTGCATTTTGTGTTGGTGACATTTCAGAAGGCTCCCTCAGAAGGAAGAGAGGAATAAATGTTCACTGGAAAAGTAGGCTTTTGCAACACCTACTTTTCACATGTATATGGAACACTGTAACTTCATGCCTTGTTAGTTAATGCACACAAGTGTTGGGGCAAATCCAGGAGTCCATCTGGGAAGGGAGATAGGAAGTCTGAAATTGCAGATGTTAAATCTGGTTTTAGTGCTAAGCTTTAGGGAGGGTGAAAGAAGACTTTGAAGCTAGTGCACAGACATATGGTCCATGGGGTTTTTCAGTTTTTTTGTTTTTTTTTAAACAGTCTTACATAGTACTAAAGACAACTTCGAAGCATTTGAAGTCCTAACAAGAAGTGACTGTTTTAGGAATGGAAAATCAGTTTCTTGGATGCAGGTGTCTTTCCCCATAAAAAAGCAGAAATGTTTTTATTGTTAGTTCACATCTTTGCTAGGAAACTAAACTCCTTACTTATAGCTATTGTCATCAGCAGTGGGTTCACTTGAGCTGGCATTGGATAATCATTTTGAGCAGTATTGCAAAGAACGTGATTGCTCATTCAGGCAGACCCACTGCTGACAGCAGTTGTCAACAGTGAGCCAGCTTCCTGATGTAGATGTGGCTTTAGAGGGATGCATTTCTCACCCCCTATATTTACTTCTTTAACATGCATTGTCCTTTTTAGTCATCTGCTTAAGTTCTGCAAAATGGGGAGAGGGGCTAAACATATAGGAGGAAGCTAGTGTCAGAGAGAATGGGTCTAAATCCTGTTCAGTTTATGATCGTTGCTACTTGTATGAATAAGGTAAAGTAGGATTTGGATCCTGATTGGGATGGAGGGAGGCTGAGCTCTGTTCCTTTTGTTCCTCTTTGTGCTGCTTTGTCCACTCTTATAAAATGAGGAAGGTAAGTCTTTTGAAACTACTTTTGTTCACTTCATTTTTCTCTTTCCCATTTCTTCAATTTTTAAAGCACACAAAGAACATTTTCCTCAACTCCATTTTTTTAAAGATTAAAAATTCAGCTTTCATCATTTTACTGCTGTACTGTGGTTTCGCTGCGGATTGTCTGTTCATGTGCCAGTTCACACATCAAGTGAGCCTGTGTATTGGTAGCAGTATAGAGGATTTTAAATATCCATATGTTGACAAGTTAGATGTAGGGGCGGAGAATTGCCGGTTTGGAGGGTGGAGTGGGGTGAGGGGAGGACCCTTTATGAGTATTGTGCAAGGGTTACTAAATTTTTCATTAGTTTAATGGCTAAAAGGACAGTTTCACTTCTGTCCATTGCTCCTAAATTTAGGGTTCACTGTGGCAACTCCTAATTAAATCTGCTGAAAATCAGAAATCTTTGTGCTGCATTTCCTGATATTTACTTTTACATACCAGTGGGCCTCCAGTTGTAAATTACAGTGTTTGGTGCTTTACATTATTTCAAATCCAATGTGGAATTGTTAGCTTAGATTTTTTTTTATTGTGAGTTATTCTACATTTTGTATAAAAGTTATTGCTGTTTTAAAGTGAGAATTTATGCATCCCAGTTTGAGTAAAATGTTTGCTGTTCTGTAGTAGTTAAAATTTTGCCTATAAAACAAATAACTCAGACAGTTTTGATCCAGACCAAATTTTGTATCTCAGTTCAATTTCTGATTTTAACATCTTGTAGTTTAGGCAGCTTGGATGAATGATTAAGCATTACCTTATATTCATGAATTACTTACTCCTGGGAGATTCTGTGCCAAAAAATTAAAAATTCTGCACCAAAAATTAAAAATTCTGCATACAATATTTATAATTCTGCTTATTTTATTTGTCAATATAACACAATATAATCATACCATTTTCAATTATTTTGGTAATTTATTTCAAAATACCCGTCAGCAAGGATGTCTTTATTCAGGTAATTTTTTGTTTTGACAAATAGATTCCTTATTAGGCACATTAAAAACAGAACTTTGAGTAATTAATTTAAACTACAATACAGAAACATATTTTCCGCACCCCTCAGAAGCAGTTGAAAGGCTTGTGGGAGTCGAGGGTAATGGAGGAGTGGAGGAGCTGAGGAAGAGGGAAGGAGCCTGAGAGAAAACCTGGAGGGTTGTTGGGTGTCGATGGAAGAAGTATGGAACAGGTTTTGCGGGTGGGGGGGGGGAGGGGAGGGATTGTTAGAGAGTTGGAGAGTCTCCCCCATGCAGACCCTGGCTGACCCCAGGCCTTTCCCATTCAGTCAGGCACATCTTCCCCTGTTCCCATGTGTCCCTGAAGCCCCCTAAACTCCCCTCCCCATGTGGCCCTGCAGCACCCCTTCCATTCAGCCCTGGCTCAATGCTGTCACCCCACTAGCTCCTGAGCCAGCACCCCAGTCTGTCGTGTCCCCCCCCCACTAGCCCTTCTAAACCAGTCTGTGACCCCCCCAGCAGCCCTGTGTGCCCCACTCTCTGTCCTAACCTGGCTCCCCGGGCAGGGCACTGTGATGAATGCAGCCAGCTGCTGGCTGTTCTGGTGCCACAGTGGCCTCTGGTGGGTGAACGGCAGAACTGCATCATTTCTCAGGCAGGATGTAGTTTCTGCAGCGAAAAAATTCTGTGCCAGACATTAATTCTGCACATGCGCAGTGGCGCAGAGTTCCCCCAGGAGTAATTACTAATGCTACTCTAAGATAGTGTAAGTACTGATGCAGTAGAAATGGAATATCTTATTATTGGCTTATTCAGAAGTTCTTTAGGTATTTGTGTGATCAGTGCTAGTCTTCCATCTTAAGTAGTAGTTTGAGGGCTAAAGATTTGAGAGAGTTAAGAACACTTTTTCATCAGAAAAAAAGTTTTGGAAATACATATAAGAGTTGTGATAAGATATAAACCAAAGTGGCTGAAGAACTTTTTATTTTTGGAATGCATCTATTAATTTCAAACCTATTCTGATGGTTTCTGCAATGTAAATTGGGAGCAAATCCCCTGAAGTCAGTGGAGTTAAACCAGTGTAGAACTAGAGTAAGTGAGATCAGAGTAAGTCTGCAGCCCTTCATTTGCAAGTGATGTCCTAAATCAGTATTCACATTATATTTATTAATCTTGAGGTAATCTAGTAACTCTTTGAGATGTTTTGATATTTTGGATTTGATCCTGCCCCTCCTCCTCTAGGAGTTGCTGAACATCTTGCAGGATTGAGCCCCAGGATCCCAGGACTGCAGTGTAAAGTGGAAGTTAATTTGTCTCCTTATGTAGTGTTTTATAATATAAGGCATGTAATACAGCCTCATAATAAGCACTTTCAATATAAGCCTACAAAATGTATGTATGTTCTGCTATAAAATACAGTTCCAGGCTGAAGTCAGTCCAGAATCTGTATCAACTATAAAAAGAAATATTTGGTTATTTGAATATATATGTGTAATATACATCTGCCTAGAAGATAACTGGCTCAGAAAGTTGATGCTTTTGTATTTTGTTTGCTGTTTATGCTTGCATAATTTGAAATTCTCTTTGGCAGTCCATTGGTACATTATCTCTTTGTGTATGTTTGTTCTGTGCACGCTTATACCAACATATGCTTTGGGAAGTGGCTGCTATACAGTCTCTTCATATGAACCTCCATTCACATTTTTGGTACCTCTTATATGTTTAACACTTGTAGATGGCAAAGCTTCTTTAAGATTCTAGAGAACTGTATATGAGAACAGAGAAAAGATAATAAATGAGATGAGCCCTTCCAAGTACCTTAAATTGTTAACCTCTGCCATATTCAGGCACAACTCGGTGAATTAAACTAACAGTCAGCCCTAATTTGGAAAGTCTTATTTTACAATCTCACATCAATCTTTTCTCAGTTACCATTTGTGATTTAATACAGGTCATGCATTGTTTTGTCTTTCTTTTTTGAGTGAATGTCACACACGTTCTTTTTGTATATAGTTTAGCAAATAATCTCATTTCCACATTCCAGCTATAGTCAAATACTTTCTATGTAAAAACTCCTATTCTAGCCCCAAGGCCTGTTCCTCCTCCTTCCCCTATCATATGCTCTGTAGAAAAGTCAGTGTGTTGCATTTTGATGTTTGTAAAAGAAAATATTAACTAGCTGAGTCCCAAACTCTGCAATTGAAAGCAAACTAAATGTAACAATTTCAAATATTTTCTTTGGGGATAAAACAGAATTGCATTGTTTTGTACACAAAATAAAGATACAGTGCTGTGTACTGTAGATACTTTGTCTTTCTGAGTTAGGAGAGTGGGATTGATGTCCAAAGTAAGCTAAAGAAGCCCAACAAGCACATGCTGAGAGAAAAAAGCACTTACTACCAATTTTTCTCCATTGAAAAGTCTTTCAGTTTTTATGTAATATAATACACTGACATATACCGTTAGTCTTAATGTTTTATACCTTACTAGTATAAGGACCAGTTAGACAAAGATCTAATCAACTAGTAACATAACTGACAAACTAAATTCATTCAAGCCAAGTTTAAACAGATTTTAGTACAGGGGTCGGCAACCTTTCAGAAGTGGTGTGCCGAGTCTTCATTTATTCACTCTAATTTAAGGTTTCGTGTGCCAGTAATACATTTTAATGTTTTTAGAAGATCTCTTTCTATAAAGTCTATAATATATAACTAAACTATTGTCGTATGTAAAGTAAATAAGGTTTTTAAAATGTTTAGGAAGTTTCATTTAAAATTAAATTAAAATGCACAGCCCCCCAGACCGGTGGTCAGGACCGGGGCAGTGTGAGTGCCACTGAAAATCAGCTCGCGTGCCGCCTTTGGCATGTGTGCTATAGGTTGCCTATCCCTGTTTTAGTATCTACATTAGAGGCTTGCACTGGTCAAATTAAATTGCATTTAAAGATTTGGTTAAACTGCTGCAACTTCATGGTGAAATTCTGCTGCAGTCAAATCAATGGGAGTTTTGCCATTGACTTCAGTGGACCGAGGACTTCACCCCAGTGTATAGGTAAGGCCTTACCTTACTTAATGAATAAGATCACGTGGATCTAAAAGACTCTCTGGATTCCAGGACTTGAAGGCTGCAAAACAACATCTATACCTCCCTGCACAGCTTTCAGCCTATTCACACAAACAGAAGTCCTTGAACACAGAAGGAAACTTGACTCACCTTGTGTGGCTCTAACCCAGGGGTGGGCAAACTACAGCCTATGGGCCAGATCCGGCCCCTCAGGGCTTTGGATCCGGCCCACGGGATTGCCCCCTGTGGCACAGTGGGCCCCGCTCTGCTCTCAGAAGTGGCTGGCACCACTTCCCTGTGGCCCCTGGGGGGAGGGGGCAGAGGGATCCATCTGTTGCGGGGAACCGTGGCCAATGGGAGCTTCAGGGGAGGTATCTGGAGGCGTGGCAAGGGGTCCGCCCCCCCCTCCCCGGGGCTGCAGCGCTTCCTGGCATGGTGTGGGGCCAGGACAGGCAGGCAGGGAGCCTGCTCTGGCCCCAGTGCGTGCCGCTGCCACCCCGGCACTTTAGGTAAGCAGTGCTGGGCTGGAGCCCGAACCCCACCTGCACCCCGTCTCCCAACTCCCTGCCTGCACCCTGCACCCCTCCTGCATCTCAACCCCCTTCCCTGAGCCCCTTCATACACCCTGCACCCCTCCTCTGCCCCAATCCATTGCCCTGAGCCCCTTCCTGCATGTTGCACCCCCTGCCCCGGCCCTACATACAACTTCTCCACCCAGATGTGGCCTTTGGTCTAAAAAGTTTGCCCACCCCTGCTCTAACCCCTATGTATCTAAGATACTTACATAGCCTGAGTTACCATGGTATCTGAGCACCTTGCATTCATTAATGTGTTTATCTTCATATCACCCCTGTGAGGTATGAAAGTATTATTACCATTTTACAGAAAGACAAGTGAGGCAGAGAGGCTAACTGACTTGTCCAAATTCAAGTAGAAAATCTGTGAAAAACAGAAATTTTAACCTGGATCTCCAGAGTTCCAGGCTAGCATTCAAGCCACTGTACTCTCTTTCCATTTTGCCTCCTGCTCCTAGTGACTGATGAAAACTAGTGACCTTTGCTGACCGACATGGTCATTGCCTCTTTCAGTGTGGACAATCATCTAGGCACCATGAAACAAGCAGTGTCAAGATGATGGATGATAATTCACCTCAAGGAACAGTTTTATCTTGGCAATTGCTGTCATGTATAACTTTCCTATTTTGGCAAGGTTTTTGAGGAGATGAAGAGACATCTCTGACTTCTTTCGATGTCCTAGACCACTCACAATTGAGTTTTAAACAGGATATGGCCTGGTGGATTATCTCCTTTTAGTGGAGAATTATTGATTCTCTTACTGCCAGGTCTGTTAACAAGATTTGACACACTTGGACCACATGAGATTACTGAGTCACCCAAGAATTACCAGCGGTGGATGGAATAGCATACTACTGGTACCAAAGTAGCAGCCGTGTTAGTCTGTATCCGCAAAAAGAACAGGAGTACTTGTGGCACCTTAGAGACTAACATATTTATTTGAGCATAAGTTTTCGTGGGCTACATCCCACTTCATCAGATGCAGTTCTCCTGTTCTTTTTACTGGTACCAGTCTTTCGTCTGAGATGCTGAACAGCAGTTGTTCCTACACCTTGAATGTTCAATTACAAAGGTCTTGTCTATGTTACAAATGCTTTCCTGGTATAGTTATACCAGCAGAGCCCTTTGGTGTAGACACAGCATATTCTGACAAAAAGAGGTTTTTTGTCAGCATAGTAACACTACTTCCCCTAACAACTTCAGTTATGCTGAGAGAAGTGCTTTTCTGTTGGTATAGCTGCATCTATGGGGGGGAGGAGGTTTGCTGGCAAAGCTGTGCCCAGTAAGGGGTGAGGTTTTTTTCACTCTCTTGACTGACATAGCTATGCCAGCATAATTTAGACCTGGCCCTGGTCTCACAAGGCATAATCCTATCACCCATCCTAGTTAACATGTATGTTAAACCATTAGAGAAGATCACAAAATGCAAGAGATTTAAATTCCAGTTATATGCATATGATGTCTAGTTCTGCATCCCTTTCATGTCAGATAGATAGAAAAAAAGAACCCCATCACCTATATTTTCCAGGACAGGAGTCAGGGAAGCAGCTGGCTGAAATTAAATGTAAGTAAGATGGAAGTGATGTTGGTGGGAAGAGGAAAATGGCTTGGAGAACAGGATAAAACCATAACACTCCTTGTATTATATAGTCCTTGATTGTCAGTGAGCTGCAATCTTTGGTTCCTTTGAAATGACACCCAGATAGCATAAACAGCCAGTAATGCCATTTCCCATCTTTAGTTGACAAAGAGTCTTTTAGGGAAGGAAATTCCTAGGGGTATGAACTACCCTTTTTTGGCTTTCTTCTTTGGCATTCATCAGCCTACTGCTTAAAAAAAGGCCAGCAACTTGTTTACAGTGCACTTTCAAGATATAAATTTAATTGTTCAAGTGATTGCTGGATCACTTTCTGCTTTTTAGTTTTCTAGCTTCACTGTTGAATTTTAAAGTGTGTCTTTGTAATGACTGTTGGGTCAGATGATCAGAGTCAAATGTAGTCTCTTTCTCAGCATAGACCCATAACACATTTCTCTCATTGTTTTTGCTTTGAAAAAAAGCCTGAGGTAAAGATTAAAGGGACACTGTCAACTTGACTTTTTTTTTTTTTTTTTTTTTTTTTTTTTTTTAATGACTAGATTTCAAGTAATTTCAGTACTACAGCTGTCCCTGGGGGTCTTTCTTGAGAGCATGTTTTTGTTTTACAGTCAGGCATTTAGCGGGGGAAACAGTGAAGCAGTAGATACAAAGTGTGGAAAATGTAGAGAGCAAACAAACTAAAAAACAGGAAAATATTTTTCTTTACTCTTTCGTTCATAGTAGTCTTGCATGTTTTGACAACGGTAGGTTTAAAAAGATAGTCACATGATTTTCTTAGTTTAAACTAACAGTGTCCCTTTAAAGTCAGTCTGTTTTAATGAACAGTCATCTAATTATCAAGAGAAGCACTTTAACCTGTACCAATCTGCAGCAAGGCATTTCTTCAAAATGCACCTTTCATTGCTCTGAATTCCAGCTGTGTGTGCAATGCTTTGTGAGGAGTGAATTACTGTGTGTGTACGTACAGTTGAATTTGCTAGTTTGATTGTGACCTTACAAAGGGAATCCAGCTCCTAAAGCTTATAAACTAGTATATTTAAACCAGCATTTTCTTTTGATTACCATGGTACTTTAGAAAAAAATCATCATCTTGGAATCCAGCAAGAGTACAAACAGTGTTGTCTCAGGAGGATGCTGATTCATCCTTAATTGCTAATTCTGATCCTTTCTTAATGCAATTTATTTTTCCCCAAATTCTCTGGATTATTTACTACTTATAAATTACAGTTTAATCCAAGCTCTGCAGATAATGCATGGTCAGTGTTTCTCAGTATGGTATACCAGTGTTACAATCTTTCGTACTAGCTTTCAGTGAAAGAGCAGATTAATTTTGAATATACACCTCTACCTCGATATAATGCTATCCTCAGGAGCCAAAAAATCTTACTGTGTTATAGGTGAAACCGCATTTATATTGAACTTGCTCTGATCCACTGGAGTGCGCAGCCCCGCCCCGCCAGAGCACTGCTTTACCGCGTTATATCAGAATTCGTGTTATATCAGGTCACGTTATATCGGGGTAGAGGTGTACTCTGATTTTAACACCTATTTTTGCCCTTGCATTTGGCTGCTGACTGTAGTTCTGTGCTCTTTTTGGTTAGCTTTTGAAGGTTTTTGGAGCACCCCTGAATACTTTCAATTTTAGCATAATCTCACTTTATGTACCATGACTGAAAACATTTTCTCAACATGATCTAGCAGTGAGACATTAATGGTTAAATTTTCAACAGAATCCATGGGATTGAATTAACAGGTAAATCCTCTAATTCTCCGGTTTTGAAAACCTATTAAGTGAGTTCTTAAAAATTATTGTGGATGTTCGAATACAAAGGGGTACATCCAATTGCATCTTTATACCTTAGCTACAGTTACTAAACCAACAACTCAACAGTTGTCATATTTTTTTTTTCATTTTAGCACCTCAGGTTTTTCCAGGGTACTTAGTTAATTTGGAGCAATTAAAACCTGGTGGTCAGTACACATGGAACTAATGGAATAATCATATGCTCTTCTAAAATCTGCCACTTATGGCCAATGTGACTTGCGCATTTAAAAAAAATGCGTATACATCGTAATGTGGCTATGTAAATGGCAGTAGAAGAATGGTTGACAAAACAGGGAGAGTGGTGGTGCTCCTGGTAAATGGCATGATGGGAGGGTGTACTGCTCTTCCACTTCTGGAAATCTGGGTTCAATGCCCATCTTTGGTCTTAAGTGAAAATGTTTTTGGAAGTCTTATCCTGAAAAGACCGACTTGTTGACAGAATGGGCAGAGGGAGTGTTAATTGACCATATCTGTTCCGCACTCTCCTCTGATAGCCCTTTTGTGGAGTCTATGGGGTGTCTACACTGCAATTAACCCCTCCCCCCCCATGGCTGTCCCATGCCAGCTGCCTCAGGGTCATGGGGCTCAGGCTAATGGGTTGTTGAATTGTGCTGTAGATGCTCAGGCTGGAGCCCAAGCTCTGGGCCCCTGCCACTTCACAGGTTCTAGAGCCCAGGCTGAAGCCTAAGCCCGAACATCTACAATGCAATTACACAGCCCCTTAACCTGAGTCCATATCAGCTGGCACAGGCCAGCTGCAGACTTTTAATTGCAGTGTAGACTTAACCTAAAGCTTTGTCTTCGCTGCTTTAAAAAGAAAGATGGTGGTGGTTTGTTTTTGTTCTTTATTTTTAAACTGTGAGTTAACAAACACGTTGGATATCATGCTACAAAAACATAATAGAGATAAGGCTCTGTAGTCCTGTTATGAGATCAGCTCTAGACATGTATAGTTCTGACCTCGCCTAGCTACCTCATGGTAGAAGCTGCAGGTGCCTTCTCTCTACTAGGATTTTATAGTGTGATAAGTATCATGTGTTGTTTATCTTGCTTGTAAAAAAAAAACCCCAAACAAGCAACCCACCTTTACAGTATTTGAAGACTGTCACAAACTAAAGCTGGTTTCCCATGCATCTCCAAATGTAACTCTTTGGGGCAGAGCGATGGTGGAATTGTCTCCTCATCTAGTGGAATGCAGTGAATCTCAGCGATGTAATAAGGTGTGTTCTGCGCCAGTAGTCAGGCTTGGTGCTGCCGGGGGGAGGTGACATTCCCCCCACAAACGATCTTCAGGGTGCCCCAAATTATTGTCAGGCCAAAATATGTACAAAGTTATCCAGTGTTTTACACTTCTGAGCCTACTTGACTTTACTACCATGGGTGGGCACATTGATTTCAGAGATTACTCATGGTAATAAAGTTAAGCACACAGGTAACAGGTGCTTAAAGTTAAAGTTAAGCACACAGGTCCTGTTTGCAGGACCAGGTCATGTGCTCATCGAAGATTTCTAAGCCATGTCCAGAGCAGACCAATGGAACAGCAGCAGATTGGAGAGTTTTATCTTTTATATAAATTATAAATAGCAGGAAAATACTAACATTGTAGTCAAAATTTACTTTTTTTACTCTTAAAATCTTTGATTTTCCAGACTTCTAAATAGTTCCTGGAAGTTTGTTTATTTTTAAATAGCGACATTCAGAGGTTCCAAAATACCAACTTACCCCCAAATAGTGGGACCCTAGAACTGACCTGGCCAGCTGAGGTGGAACTAATTCCACAAATTTGAATTTTTTTCTATAGCAAAACAATTTTAAGTTTTCCATGGTTGTAAAGGTCTGACATCTGTACTTGTGTAGTGTCGAAAAGATTTTTGTTAAAAATTAGTCTCATGTAGCTGTCAGTAGGTTCTTATTGCTGACGATAAGAATTCATGTGTGTTGTTCTGGGGAATGAGATAAGAATGCAGGAAGTTATTCAAATACAATAGCCAACTTCCATCCACAAACAAACTTTTTGTAGCTTGTGACTCTGTGTTGATATTATATTTGGGTTAGTTATTAAATGAGCAATTAGCAGATACACCTTAATGTAGATTTTTAACTTTCAGATTTGTAATGTGTGCATTAACTATAAAAAGTGTTAAATTGAAAACAGTAAGCTTCACATTACCCTTTGCCCTTTATGTTTCTGCTGAAAGAATTCACTGAGCCACTAACTGCACAGGACAAACATTGGCATTTACATTTAATCTATAATTCTTTTATGGTTTTACAACATTTGTGTCTTCACGTAGATTTTTCTTAAGTAGGACAGTAGCATTTTCTGAGTAGCTTAAATGATCTTGGAACAGCTAGTTCTAGAGCGGTGCTTCTCAAAGTCAGGCTGCCGCTTGTTCAGGGAAGGCCCCTGGTGGGCCGGGCTGGTTTATTTACCTGCTGCGTCCGCAGGTTCGGCCGATCGCGGCTTCTACTGGCTGCGGTTCGCCGCTCCAGGCCAATGGGGGCTGGGGAAGCAGCGTGGGCCAAGGGATGTGCTGGCTGCTCTTCCCGCAGCCCCCATTGGCCTAGAGCAGCGAACTGTGGCCAGTGGGAGCTGCGATTGGTCGAACCTGCGGACGCAGCAGGTAAACGAACTGGCCCGGACTGCCAGGGGCTTTCCCTGAACAAGCGGCAGACTGGCTTTGAGAAGCACTGTTCTAGAGCATACAAGAGAAGGCTATTCTCAACTTAGCCCTAAGTAACATTCAGGAGGTGATTTACAGCTGTGGTCAAAAAAGCAGACAAACTGCCAGGGAGGTATAAGGAATGGGATTGAGAATAATATGGAAAATATTATATATACACAGAGACTAGTAGTTCGCCTTCCTCCAAAATACTGTGTTCAGTTCTGTCTACCCCATCTCAAAAAGGATATTGTAGAATTAGATGGGGTACAGAGAAGAATGTTGATAATGATCAAGGTAATGGAAAAACTCTCGTAGTAAGAGTGATTGAAAAGATTGGGATTGCTTACTTTAGAAAGGAAACAAATAAGAGGGAACATGATAAAAATATGTAAAATAATGAATGGTAATGAGAAGGTGCATTGGGAACTTCTATTCTCCCTGTCTTATAGTAAAAGAAAAGGAGACCGTCAGTGAAATTGAAAGGCATATTGAAAACTGATAAAATAATTGCCTTTTCAGACACCACATAATTAGATTGTGGAACTCATTCCCACAAGATGTCATTAAAATAATAATCTAGCAGGATTTAAAGAGATGGTTGACATATGTAGATTAAAAAAAAATCTAGAGATATAATAAATACTTAAAAATATTAGGTATTTAAAATTTCATGCTTAAGCCAATCTCTTTGGGAGGCGGATTGTCCCACATCTGCCTATCCCTTTTCTTCCGAAGCAATCCATTCCTAAAATGGGAATTAACATTTTTAAGCTGAGAAATGCTCCTAGGTTTCAAAGTTTAGTGGAGCAGTTGGAAAATGTATCATGAAGTTATTAATTTGAAACACAATTTTCTTAAAGCAATAAACGCATTTATTTGTGTCTCAGGACTCTTACATATACTAACAAATTGTTGTACACTATTTCTGAACAATTATTTCTAGTTCAGATTGCCAAATTTATCATGGTACTGTGAAAACAAAGTGAAATAAGGTCCTTAAAGTACAAAGTCATGGTAATGTCATGTTCTTAGTTATGATACAATGAATATGCATTACAGAAATGAAACTAAATAGCAAACTTGGCAGTGCTGGGAAAAATAATGTTGGCAGTTCTTCATTATCAGATGAACTATCGGCAGTCAGTAATGACTGCTCTGTGATGCCTAAGAGTTATAAGAATTGTGCTTGAATCAGCAAATGCCTCTCTGTAACAATTGTTGTGTGCAGTGTTGTTGTAGCCATGTTGGACCCAGGAATTTAGAGGGACAAGGTGAGGTAATAGCTTTCATTGGACCAACTTCTGCTGATGATACAAGTTTTCGAGTTTACACGGAGCTCTTCTTCAGGTCACTTGAAGAGCCCTCTTGTGTAAGTGTCTCTCTCACCAACAGAAGTTGATCCAGTAAAAGATATTACCTCACTCACCTTGTCTCTCTCTCTTCTACAAATGAGGTGAGCCTAAAGAATCCTTAATGTTTGTGTAAATAAGAGATGGTATAATGTTTAATAGTCTTATGTGCTAATAGTGATGTTAAAGTACAGTCATATCTGGCCTTGACACACAAGGCCTCTGTTTTGCCTGTTCAATTTTACATTTTTGCATTTGCTTAAAAAATAAAATCAAATCAGTAATACTGTATTTAACCAGGCCTTGAAAAATTTACCAGGTGCCTGCTGGACAGAGACAGAGAAAATACTTTATGGTGGGGGAAGGGAAAGGTGAAAAGCCTTGCTGCTTTCAGCATCTGCTTGGAAGATGGATGGTGATGTGATTCCTATTAGGATGCTGTTCCTGGACTGTGCTCGTGGGCTGTATCTTTTGTATCCATCTCTATCTAGCAGGTGTCTCACAAAGTTGAAGCATATTCCAGCAGTTAGGGAAGAGGGATGGAAAAGAAGATAAACTTTCTCTTTCCATCCACCCATTTTCCATTCCAGAGCTTCCTAACTCTTGAGTAGATTAGTCTCTGTTACATTACCCCTCCCATAAGGTGCTGATGTGGTGTGTGAGAGTCTCTTTTATACTTCTCAACTAGCCTCTTTGTGTGTTGGGGGTGGAGGGGAGAAGGCATAGGGCATACCTGTGAATCTCCCCTAAGTTAGCCTCAGTGACTGCTGCTGGGCTTTGGGAAAGACCAGCGCTGTGAAATTGACAAGATTTTTGTCCATTTCATTACTGAGTTCTGAGTTTAAAGCTGTGAACCTGATCAGTTTAACTGCTTGGCAGTCCACTTTATTAGTAATGTTTCAGCACTTCTCTTCAAAATAAAAATAATGATATCAGTAATATAAATAGAATAGCTGATGGGCACCTTTTTAATAATGATATAAATCAAAAGGTATGATAACAAATACAGTTGTTGCTCCTTTCCCTTTAGATTGCTTCCCATGTGTTCTTTTAGGCTGTGATGGTATTTGCTAGCTGTTGGAGAAAAACTTGGCATAATGTGACAAGTTGAGTATAGTGGAAGCTGTCACTGACTTCCTGTGCTTTCTGTGACTTCTTTCTCTCCTCTCCTTTCCTAACCACCAAAACATAGATTTCCTATTTGAAAACACCTCCATGACGATGAAAATGATTTGATCTCCAAAACCTCTTCCTCATAATTTGGGGCTGTAGTTATTATAGGAGACAGATGAAAATATATTTTTAAGAAGTTAGTTTGTACACATGTAAAATGCCTTCTCACTTGTAAGTGGGGATATTCAGCACACGCATCTGTGGCCAGTTCAGCTTTTTGCCTTTTTTTGGTCTTTAAATTGACATAACTGTTCATTGATCAGGATATTCAGGTGAATGACCGGGGGACACAAGGAATGGATTTTAAGTGGCGGGCACAATTTTAAATTAATGGAGGGGAAGATTGCTATCCACCCACCACTACTTTGGCATACCAGACATTTAACTGGGTCCAGTACAAGTCTCCTACCATATAATCAATAATAACTCTCACTAGGACTTGGCTCACTTCTGAATGGTCTCTCCTCCCTTCCCCTCCTCTCCCCCCCCCCCCGGGATGGTGGTGGGAGAGAAATAGAGGATACCAAGGGGGAACCTCAGTCCATACAAAGTTCATGTTGCCCAGTCACTTCAGTGACTCTGAGAAAGATTTGGGGACCATGGTGGATAATCAGCTGAACAGGAGCTCCCAGTTCAATACTGTGGCCAACAGTGCTAATGTGATCCTTGGATGCATAAACAGGGGAATCTCAAGTAGTAGAGGCTATTTTACCTCTGTATTTGGCACTGGTGTGACTGCTGCTGGAATCCTGCATCCAGTTCTGGTGCTCACAATTAAAGAAGGATGTTGATAAATTGGAGTGGGTCAGAGAAGAGCCAAGTATCGCCACGAGGAACAAATATTTGATAATGGGTTCTTCAGTCTAGCAGAGAAAGGCATAACATGATTCACTGGCTAGAAGTTGAAGCTAGACGTATTCAGACTGGAAATAAAGTGTACATTTTTAATGGTAAGAGTAAATAGCCATTGGAATAACTTACCAATGTTTAAGTGGATTTTTCTCATTTTAAATTCAATTCAAATTTTTAGATTTGATTTTTAAATCAAGATTTTATGTTTTTCTAACAGATCCCCTCTAGGAGTTATTTTGGGGAAGTTCTCTGGCCTGTGTTATACAGGAGGTCAGATTAGATGATAACAGTGCTTCCTTCTGGCCTTGGAATCTATGAATCCTATAGGCACAAGGTCCACTAGTGAAATCTCAGGGCTCTTTTACCTCTGAGAGCTGGCTGTTTTGTCTTTTATCTGCACTGGACATCAGCCACAAGTTAAAACAAGCTGAACGGACTTACTTTTTCTTATATAAACTTTCAAGTCATTTCACTTTCAACCCACCTGGGCCTCTGTTAAATGCTGAGGAAGGCAAGAAAGCCTCAGCCAATTTGGCCCAATGGGAAAAATTCCTTCCTGATCCCAAAACAGACCATCAATCCGATTTGCTGCATTCTGAAAAATACAGCTCCTACACTACAGCTAAGTGGAGATAGGATGTGGCAGCTAAAGGAGCAAGACCAGTGCTTAATTTGTAATGAAAGAGGTGCTGGGGCTCAGGCAGTTATTTTACATTCATAACTAATGCAGCAAGCCCAGCAGAGCTGGGCCTATGAACTGGCAAGCCCTGCCACAAATTAAGCCCTGGGCAAGAGACCCTTGAAAAACCTGAGCAGGGCTGAAATAGAATGGGGATGGGGAGGGCATGAGAGCCAGTCAGCCTGGCTTGTTCTTCCAGCTCAACAAATGGGAGGTGTAGGACCCCAGGAGAAGGAGAGCCTGGCTTCTATCTGTCAATCATGTGTTCTCACCTCCTGCTTTTCTTCCTGGCATTGTGTGTCTATCCTTGTCTGGTTGATCAACATCCCTCCCCCCCATTGAGATGAAATTGGGGGAAGGGGGAACATTTCAAATTCATTCAGGACATGTGAGTGTGTCAGATGAGGGGGGTGGGGAGAGAACCTAATACTAAGCTCTCATGCAGCTGCTTGCTCTTAAAGAGAATGATCTCTGTTCTGCACTTCTCAAAAGTTAGTGTCTCTTGATGCATTGTTTGCTCTCATATTCATCACTTGGGAAAGCTGTTTGGTTTAGACCTTGAGGGGACATTTTAGCTCCTTTATGGCTGCACCACTCAAACTGAAACATTAGAATGGAATTACTGTATATCATTGGCTTAAAATCAGTTGTGGGAAGAATGGTGGAAGAGGCAGAGAAAAGGCTTATGCTAGGTTTGACAATTGGGTAACGAGCCAAGGAATGAACACATCTCCCATTCTGATTTCCTCATAAATGAGTATGCTTCCACAGGTGTAAAAAAGCTTTTGCTATGTCCTCCTTTCCCACCTGATAAATGTCATGAGACATTGAGGGAAATCCTCAGAAGAGGAAAGTCTGGCAGAAGATTTGAGCCCATGTAGCCTTTTTGGAAATGTCTCATAGACTCATAGACTCATAGACTTTAAGGTCAGAAGGGACCATTATGATCATCTAGTCTGACCTCCCGCATGATGCAGGCCACAAAGCCGTCCCAACCCTTTCCCTTGACTCTGCTGTTGAAGTCCCCAAATCCTGTGGTTTAGAGACTTCAAGTAGCAGAGAATCCTCCAGCTAGTGACCCCTGCCCCATGCTGTGGAGGAAGGCGAAAAACCTCCAGGGCCTCTGCCAATCTACCCTGGAGGAAAATTCCTTCCCGATCCCAAATATGGCGATCAGTAGAACCCTGAGCATGTAGGCAAGACTCTCCAGCCAGACCCTCGTTGGCCATTGATACTATTTACCAGCGTTGTCACGTAAAGTGGTAGAGCTCAGTATCCTTTTCTGTCTCTTGTTCCCTCCCTTGTGTCTAAGCGCTCCACTCCCTTTCTGGAAGGAGAGGGTCCTACTTTATATGCTTGGGAGGACCAGGTTTTCTTGTTTTCACAAGGAGAATGTAACATTCTCTCAGGTTACCCAGTTGAATAATGAACAACATTGGGAGAACGCTCAAAAATCTAAACCCACAACATGGTTAACCACTTTGGGAGTTGGGTAAGTTGGTGCCCTGCACAGCTGCGTGCTGCTCCAGCTCTTCCTCATGGCCCCCACCTCTTCCTGCCCCTGCCCCTGTCCCTGCCCAGCCCCGCTCCCACTCCACTGAGCTTTGCAGCAGCCAGCATGGCTGGGGCTGCATTCCCGGCGGCGGGAAGTGCAGACCCGGCCCCAGCCGGGCCGATGGTGAGTGCTGGGGGTGGTTCCCCTCTGTCCCCCAAGGCCCCCCCCCCCACAGAGGCCTGGGGCCGGCCAGCCCCCTCTTCCCCCCCTCGCAGAGGCCTAGGGCCTGCTCCTAGCCCCCACCCGACAGAGGCCTGGGCCCCCTCCCCCCCACGGTGGGGGAGGGGGGGGGCTGCATAAGTCCCCAGAATAGCTAGGGATGGCCCTGGGTGCAACACAAGGAATTGCTGTGTTTTGTAAATATTAACTCATTTTAAATGATAGTGATTTTGGTTTTTGATAAACAGAGCCATAAGTGGGAACTAAGTCCTGAAGCAAACTATGTGGAAATGGCTTTACCCATATAGATTTTATCCTTTTAGTTATGATATAAGAGGAGTTGTAGGTTAAAATAAGTACCCACTTAAAGAATCTATACATTTCTTAAGTGTCTTTTTAAAATTGCATGTTGAGATTTTTGCTGAATCTCAAGTAAAAAATGTGTAGGTTGAGTCCTGTAATTCTAACAGTATTACTGTAATGTGCCTTTTAGGGCTCTTTCAACTTCAGTTTCTAGCACTGAGACCTCCTAACTACAATAAAGATAGCATTGGAAGTCAGATTTCATTACATGCTATCTTAGGATAATGTCACAGTGTTTCATTATAATAGTTAATCAGTTCTAGTCAATCAATATCACATTAGCATGTAAACTTAATTTTCCATTTTAAGTTGAAGTTATTAAATTATAGCAAACTTGCATTGAATTTCAGTAATTACATTATATGTGATCCACTAAGATAAATGACAGTCTTGCCGTTTTTGGAAGGTTGTTTTTCTTTTCTTTTTTCTTTTTTTTAAAGTATAAACAGTATTAAAATGGAGGGTCTGTGATACAGCACTTCAGCTAAACAGTGTCTCCGTGAGCTCCCTATCACATCCTTTTAAGACTCCTGTTTCATGCACTAAATTTTGGCTTCCTGGCCAATAAAACCACAGGCATGGCTTTATAAATCTCTTGAAAATACATTGAGCACTAAGAAAAACAGCCTTGCTAAACTTTGTACAAAACTTGTAGCTAGTGGGTACAGCTCAGGAAGACTGTCGAGATGGTGGTGTCATGTAGTGTGCAAAAGTCAAGATCCAGCCACCATAATTATGCAGTATATTACATTTAATGCAATATATTACATTAAATGTGACTACAGTGTCTTTGCAACTAACTGAAAATGTAGGCAGATTTCAAAATCAACCAGAGCTGTGGGAAGGAAGAACTGTATCAGCCTCTGAATTGGCTCAAACAATAAAAGACACCCGTTTGCATTTTTTGGGGGGAAGCAGTCAATTACATCTCTACCCTGATATAACATGACCCAATATAACACGGGTTCGCATATAGCGCGGTAACCCTGGGCTCCGGCAGCAGGACTCG
This sequence comes from Trachemys scripta elegans, assembly GCF_013100865.1. Taxonomy (NCBI): domain Eukaryota; kingdom Metazoa; phylum Chordata; order Testudines; family Emydidae; genus Trachemys; species Trachemys scripta. Next base: position 52,337,615 of record NC_048302.1, read on the forward strand.
GGCGGCGCTTTAAAGGGTCCAGGGCTCCCCGCAGCAGCCGGAGCCCCAGGCCCTTTAAATCCTGCTGGAGCCCTGTGGCCCCTACCATGGAGCTCCGGCAATGGGGCTCGGCTGGCGACTTAAAGGACCCGGGCTTCCCCCAAGTGGCCAGAGTCCAGGGCTCTTTAAATCACCGCTGGAACCCTGCCACCGCTACCCTGGGGCTGCGGCAGTGGGGCTTGGCCGGCGATTTAAAGGGCCCAGGGCTCCGGCTGCTGCGGGGAGTCCCGGGCCCTTTAAATCACCGTCGGACTCTGCCGCCGCTACCCCGGGGCTCCGGCAGCGGGGCTCGGATGGCGATTTAAAGGGACCGGGGCTCCCTGCAGCCAGAGCCCTGGGCTCTTTAAATCACCACTGGAGCCCTGCCGCCGCTACCCCGATATAACGAGGCTTCACCTATAACACGGTAGGGATTTTTGGCTCCCGAGGACTGCGTTATATCTGGGATAGAGGTGTAATTAGAGAATAAAGCTAATTAAAATAGAAGTCACTGACTCCGCATGTGACTCCTGGATATCCTTGAAGAAATGAAACACCCTACACTGATGAATTTATTTTCTAAATGGATCTTAAAACTACTGGATGTAGAGGTAAAAGATAGTAAGTTGAACATAGAGATAGAGGCAGGAATCAGTAGAAGAGATGTCATTCACCTCTAATTATCCATCTATAAAACTTTAAAGATAAACAATGTGCTTTACAGGCTGTCATTTAAAATAGAGCAGGCTGGGAAATGGAAATACCTTTCTGTAAAATTTGCATTTTTGAAATTTTTTTCATCCTGAACAGGGATGAAATGCCAAAAATTTGACAGGAGCCTTCTTTGCAGGCAGCCAGAGAGCCATCATTTCAATTTCTCCCATGGAAAGTTTGTTTTTTGTGGAAAAGGCATTTTTAATAGGAGTATCGCTGACAATATTTTATTGACCAGCTCTACAGAAAAAGGAGGGTCTGCCTTACCAAAACAAGGAGAAAATAATCTAACTTTTCCAGATTTTTTTCTCTCCCCTTTTACAAAGCAGAGAACCATATTCAGTCTACCAAAAACCTCCAATCTATTCTGAGATCATACTATTAGAGACATCTATCTTGTATCCAGCGACACCAAAGTTCTGTAAAGAAATGCAAAACTCTTGGTGTTAAAGTAATCCTGTAATGTAAATAAAAATAGTTAATAAAATAAAACAGAATTATTTATATAGGGTGTATGTGTGTTAAGCTTCAACTTTGTTAACAGGGAACATTTATAATTCTGTGACAACTGAGATTATTTTTTGCTTTGCTTATAGTCTGCGGACTGCATACTCTATTAAGGAGGCCTACACAGTGTATCACTTATAATTTTTACCTACAGATAGCCACCTCTTCTGGGACACTTAATATCTTTGGTCATCAGTTACTAAGCCTCACATCTGACTAAGGTTCTAATCCTGCAGTTGTGTCCAGACAAAGGGGGGCACATACAGATCTGATTGCAGGATTATGACCTATGAGTGCTCAAGAAGGGTAAATTGCAGTTCCTACTCTTGCTCAGGGACACATTGTACTGATTATGGACTAACCAACCAATTTTTGCCATTTATATGGCATGATTCAGATTTTCATCATGGGCTATTTTATTTAATAGTAAACACAATAAGCAAATTTTGTAGAAGTTAAAAAACATGCTTTCCTACAACTGTAACAGTAGTATAAAAAGAAAGGTGAATGAGGTCTTTGAGCTTGCTACATCTGTTATATCATTGTTAGTCAGCTGGGAGCCATTGAGTATGACATTGTAATTGATAAAATTGGTTCTGTGACAACTTTAATGATTGGACGTGTTTATCTTTATGACTATTTAATAACCAATTTGCTTTCAGGCGGGCATTTTATGTAGTTTCTCTGTGTTAAGAACACAGATTTTCAAAGGCACAAATGGTAACTAGATACTGAACTCTCTATGCCCATTTTACAAATAACATCTTTAATGCTTTGTTAAAACTCAAATTAGATAAAACTCTCTCAAATTCCAAATAAGTAAGCATTCTAAAACCTTCAGTTCTAAAATGTAAAAGGGGCAGCATGTGTATATTTTACAACTTGTGCTCATCAAAATAATCTCTTGGTGTGTGTACAGAATAATTAGAACAAAACAATTTAGACATTAGTAGCATGCCAACAAAAGAACCTGGCTCTGCCCTCCTTCAAGGAAAAACCTCAGACCTCTCCCTATATCCTTCAGGTGAAACTGAGTAAATAAATAGACCTTGCAGTGTGCCCAGAAAGTCAATAAATGTGTGAGTTGCTCAGAACAAGAGGGATGAGGGAATGGGGGTTCCAGTGTTGAGAGTTGTTTCCTAAAAGCTCCCTTCAACTAGCCACCCCTTTATTTACATTTGATGGCTCTTAGATACAGTATCTCAGCTTTCTGCCGCCTTTTCTCTATTGTAATTGCTCTCACCAAGGTCTTCAGTGACCTCTTTCTGGCCAAATCTCTGGGTCAGTATTTTGCTTCTTTGGAAATGGTTGATCACATTTCTGCTTTCCATATTGTCCTCCGTAGGCAACTGTGGCACTGTCTTCAAGACTTCAAGTTACAGAGAATCCGTCATTAACACTAGTTTAAGCCTGCAAGTGACCCAGGCTGCAGAGGAAGGCGAAACCCCCCCAGGGTCACTGCCAATCTGACCCAGGGGAAAATTCCTGACCCCCAGAATGGTGATCAGTTGTACCCTAAGTATGTGGGCATACTCACCAACCAGACAGCTGGGAAAGAATTCTCTGTAGTAACTCAGAGCCCTCCCCATCTAGTGTCCCATCCCTGGCTGTTGGAGATGGATCTATGTTTGTTTGTTCCTGGTTGGTTTCTCAACTGAGTGAGCTAGTTATATAAATTGAAATGAAGAAAATATTCTCTGCACCTGCAGAAGAGGCTAGTGCAATTAAAAACTGATTTTGCACTTCAACAAACTCTGGTTCTAGGTGCTTAGCCAGTGACTACCACCATTTCAGTGGTTTGACTTTCTTTAAACCTTTGTCAGAAAATAGACTGTTGGAATATTTTTTTATTTAATTTAAATTATTTTAATAGGTCTTAACCGAGTTTGTCATAACTTTAAATTCAATTTGAGATTTTAAAATGAAATCTGATTTTAAATAAAATATTTAATTTAAAAAAATAAATGTTTATCTACCCTGACTGGGGCTCCATCTACACAGTATTGACTTCAAGCTTCTTGCAATCATGTTCAAGGCCTTTCATAACTCTGCTCTCACTGTTGATTCAACTTTGTATCTTATCGCTCTGCCACCCACCTTCTCTGCTGCAGAAGATTTGTCTGTTTCTTGCTTCCTCCTGAGCATGGAGTGACCTTCCTGAGTTCGCTGCAAAGCTCCTGCTGTCTCATTTAAATCTTTCCTCGAGATTCCTTTCTTCTGTGGCATATGCAAGAATCTTCTTGGTCTTACCTATTTAATACATTTATTCTGAGAGTGAACTGCTCATACATGTCAAGGGGCAAGAGGGATGCGGGGAAGTGGTATTGAAGGTGGGTATTGCTGTAGTAGGGACATTAGTACATTTAACATTATTTAGGAAAAATATCTACAAGCAAACTTGTAAAGAGTAAGATGCATACCTGTCATTGCTCCAGTTACTCTGCTTGTGTGTATAATGCCTTTCCCTACCTTGCCTCTGTCTTTGTCTTTCTAGATTTTTGAAAATCTGGCCCACAGTTCCTGCCCTGAATTGTGTACAAAGGAATTGAGGCTCCTAAAGATGCAGATAGGTTCCTAGTGGGATTTTCAGAAATGCTTAAGCAGGGAGTTAGGTGCTAAGTCCTGGATCCAAAAAGATCTCCTGATTACACATTTTGAAAACAAAAAGAATAAGCCCCGTGTGACTCTTCTTAGGGCATTCATGGCCGAGAATTAGCTTGTTACTCACTGCCTCCAGTGTGAAGAGAGTCGTGTGTGTACTAGCTGGGTGTTAGCTCCCTAACATAACCAGCCTGTCAGCCATTCAAGAGTCCTTTTCTAGGCTACACCAGCCCTGCCTTTGTCTTTTAGGTTGACAAGAGATCCACCTCTGTCCCCGAGTTCCTTCAAACTCTCCCCCTGTGATACGCAAAGGAATCCCAGTTTGCCAGTTTTAACTTAAATGTGGAATACAGGAGCAGTAGTTGAGGTCAACTATAGTAAAACAAAAGGAAATTTAAGAAAGAATAGAGATTCAAATAAAAATCAGTGCAAGAGATGGAAACATGAGTTACATATAAAACATCATAACATGCATTCTAAATCCTAAACTTAACTAACAAGTTAAACTTCTTCAGACAGGGGGGATCTCACCCAAAGTTTTCTCCAGCATTTTCAACCAAATCTGGTTAAGATCCCTTGCTGTCATGTTTACTTATTAGGTGAAGGGTGTCAGAGTGTCTTTGGATCCCTAAATATACCAGAACTGACCTTTTATGCCCTTCTCAAGATAGGGTTCCCTCCCACACTGTTTACCTCCTCCTGTTAGTTTCCTTCTGAAGTCTCTATCAGCTCTTCATTAGCATTTGACTTTGAATGCTAATAGACTTCCATTGTATGACCTACAATACACAATGGTCCACTCTGGAGATAAGTGTCTCCCACACCCTGTCTGGAGGAGTTCGTCTCAAGACATGGGATTTTTGAGTGACCTGCTTTAACTACAGACCTAGAGAACATAATTTTGTGTGACAGCTTCCTCCCCCTCACCCCCATCTTCCATATTTACCATTCATACATCTTTGCAATGATTGATGACCAGCATTACAAGCTTTCATTTGAGGCCTTATATGATATTCTTTTGGTGAACTCAGGGAATCCCTGTACCCATAAACACCCTACTGCCCTCTGCCAGTTGACATCCAGGGGTTCTTGGGTCAGAGCCCCCAACATTGAGAGGACATACGTTAAACTCTGCTGTCTCCTCTGAATGCTTCTCTTAGCATCACCTACATCTTCTCTAGACTGAGCCTCAGTCACCTAGCCCTCCCTCCAGCCTCGGTCTCAGCTGGATGCTCGGAGAGGTGACAGACTGCATCAGCCCGGTCTGATGGAAAGACAGACCTAGAGAGCTGAGTGTTGCCTCACAATCGTGGTGGTACAGCCCATACTGCCTCTGTCTTCCCCCAAAGGTTTTAAATATACGTTGAAGAGGAGGAATGGCAGGACAGAATTTATGGTGAAAAGAGAAGAGAGCTGTGGGAGCCCAACCGAAGTCACCCATACAACCCTGCGGATTCACGAGAGAAAGGAATGTATCTATTTGAGCAGTTCAGCTATACCTGTCAGGGTTTACATATGTATTGAAGTCTTATGATAGGGCTAAAATATTCAGCATGGATACTTGATTTCTGCCAGGACCAGCAACAGATCTTAGCCCACAAATGTTCTGTTTGCATATCATAACTGGGCCTAAAGCCCAGCTGAAAGGGATCCAGAAAATCTGCATATGCTGTACAGTGCCACAGCTATTCTGCTGCTATCCTCTCAGCAGCATACCCAGAAAAGAGCTAGAGATGGTGATAACTGGTTAGATAGTTCTTACTGGGAATAAATGAAAATAAGAGGCTACCTTCAGGTGTAGTGAGATTTAACTAATTTGATCAATGTTTCAACTTGTCCTATTACATTTGCTTTAAGGCTTGTTGACATATTGCATAATCCAAACTTGCCTGTCTTGTTAGGTGAGTGTGGTTAAAAGACTACAAAGCTAAGTAAGTGTACTATAATATATTAAATCGTAAGAACCTATTTTGCTAATGTTATGTGCCACTAATGTGTCATCATGCTGTATCTGTGTGTTCCTGAGACATCTCATAATGACAATTTCATTATTTTCTCTTTGTGGCAGGAAGACATATAGTTTTAGTGTGCTATGAACACCATTTCCTATACCACAAAAATTGGGGCTTCTAAGCAAAGTAAATGGATGTTACAGAATCCCTATTACTGCATTATACAGTTTGTTTAAAATAAATTGAAAATGCCAGTGGTTCTTGAAAATTCATTTCAAGTGAATTCTTTAAAATCTACCGCTCCTCCTTTCTCCCGCGTCAATTGACTTTCCAACTCCATTCCTTCCTATTCAGACATATTAATAAGATAACACTTTTTGGAGTCCACCATTGGGATACTTCTTGTAGTTCATATACAGTTTCACACATACAGAATGGGAAGAGACTGTCTAGGAAGGAGTACGGCAGAAAGAGATCTAGGGGTTATAGTGGACCACAAGCTAAATATGAGTCAACAGTGTGATGCTGTTACAAAAAAAGCAAACATGATTCTGGGATGTATTAACAGGTGTGTTGTGAGCAAGACACGAGAAGTCATTCTTCTGCTCTACTCTGCTCTGGTTAGGCCTCAACTGGAGTATTGTGTCCAGTTCTGGGCACCGCATTTCAAAAAAGATGTGGAGAAATTGGAAAGGGTCCAGAGAAGAACAACAAGAATGATTAAAGGTCTTGAGAACATGACCTATGAAGGAAGGCTGAAAGAATTGGATTTGTTTAGTTTGGAAAAGAGAAGACTGAGAGGGGACATGATAGCAGTTTTCAGGTATTTAAAAGGGTGTCATAAGGAGGAAGGAGAAAACTTGTTCACCTTAGCCTCTAAGGATAGAACAAGAAGCAATGGGTTTAAACTGCAGCAAGGGAGGTCTAGGTTGGACATGAGGAAAAAGTTCCTAACTGTCAGGGTGGTTAAACACTGGAATAAATTGCCTAGGGAGGTTGTGGAATCTCCATCTCTGGAGATATTTAAGAGTAGGTTAGATAAATATCTATCAGGGATGGTCTAGACAGTATTTGGTCCTGCCATGCGGGCAGGGGACTGGACTCAATGACCTCTTGAGGTCCCTTCCAGTCCTAAAATCTATGAATCTATATGTATTTTACTGGAAGACCTCTTTAAGAGAAATCTAATGGTCACCCAGCATAAAAATTTCATTGTTAGGGTAAATTGTCATCTTCATTTATATTCTTGGCTAGGATAAGCTTAAATGAAGAGGAATTTAGGTGATGCTTTCCCCTAAACTGGTAACTCAAAACTCAAAAAATGGCAGACATTGCTGAACTCAGTAAGTTTATTCTGTACAGCAGAGGTGGGCAAATTGATGTGGCCCATGGGACCGTCCTGCCTGGCCCCCAAGCTCCTGGCCCGCTCCCCTGCTGTCGTCCCCCTCTACCCCCCATGCAGCCTCAGCTCGCTCGCTTCGCCGCCGGCGCAATGCTCTGGGTGGCGGGGCTGTGAGCTCCTGGGGCAGCACAGCTGCAAAGCCTTGCCTGATCGGGTGCTCTGTACTGCGCAGTGGCGACAGCGTGGCTGGCTCCAGCCAAGCAGTGCTCCAGGCAGCATGGTAAGGGGGCAGAGAGCAGCGGGGGGGTTAGATAGAGGGCTGGAGAGTTCAGGGTGGTGGTCAGGGGGCGGGGGTGTGGATAGGGGTTGGGGGGGGAACAGGGGGTTGAATGGGGGCAGGGGTCCTGGGGTGGCAGTCAGGAAGGAGGGGGGGTTGGATGGGGCGGCAAGGGGCAGGGGTTCCGGGAGCAGTCAGGGGACAGGGAGAAGGGGTGGTTGGATAGGGCAGGGGTTCCGGAGGGGCCGTCAGGAATGAAAGGAGGGGTTGGATGGGGCGGCGGGGATCCGGGGGCAGTCGGGGGACAGGGAGTGACTGTGTGTGGATGGGGCAGGAGTCCCGGGGGGGGAGGGGGGCGGGGAGGGCGGCAGATAGGAGGTGGGGGGCCGGCCCTCGACCCCTTCCCCTAACCGGCCCTCCATACAATTTACGAAACTGGATGCGGCCCTTAGGCCAAAAAGTTTGCCCACCCTTGTTGTACAGTAAGAGAGCAAGAACAGCTGCTGAACCAAATCCTGCTGTCCTTTCTTGGGGATGATTTCCAAAAGCTAATAGCAATTTTGCTTGAGGTAGGATTGCAGGATTTGGCTAATTGTGAATAGAATGTCTGTTTTTTGCTCTTGCCCTGGTGCCTTGTCTCTATAGACTATAGAGACACACATGCACTGCTTTAATAAGTTAGAACTGGTCAAAAATTTCCAGACAGAACAGTTTCACATCAGAAAATACTGACTTGACAAAGTCAAAACATTTCATTGGAATGTATCTATTTCATTGAAATGCTTATGGGAACATTTTGATAATGTTGAAATGTTTTGTTTCAACTTACGTTAAACTATAATATGACAGTTGAAATATTTTGATTTTTGTATAATAGTTAAAACCATACTTAATGAGATCTTTTAACCTTATCAGAAGAAATTTTGGGGGGAATATTTCATTTCATAAAAAAAAAGCCCACCTGAGATTTTGACTTTTCATCCTGATTTGGAACAAAACTAAATTTCAGAATTTCAGTTTCTTGAAAGACTAATTCCATTTTTTGACCAGCTTTACATTACACAACACTACATAAATTGTTTAGATTTTAATCTGCTTAAAATATTATAGGGCAACTGAAGCACCCACCTCTGACAAGCACCCCCTCTGGTTGGGTATGTCTGCATTCTTTCAGTAAGTAGTCCCAGCCCTGGTATGGGGCCATATTCCCAGGGCTCAGTCCCCACAACCAGTCAGGAGCTCCCTCAGTGCTCCCCCGGTCCCTTCCAACAAACTGTCTTTGGTTCAGTCCTAGCAGCCACCCAGGAGCCTCTCACCAGAAATGGTGTCCCTAGCCTCTATTTGACAGAAACTGGGAACGATGGACAGGGGGAGGATCACTTGATGATACCTGTTCTGTTCATTCCCCCTGGAGTACCTGGCACTGGCCACTGTCGGAAGACAGGATACTGGGCTACATGGACCTTTGGCCCGACCCAGTAGGACCTTTGGACTCCCCTGGTCCCTGCCCCCACTCAACTGTCTGTGAGCCTGATGCTCGTTCAGCCAAGCACACAGTCCCTCCTCCAGCTCCAAAGAGCTACTAATAGCTGATCTGTTCTGTAGCTCCTTTTTATAGGGCCTAGGGTGACCAGATGTCCCAATTTTATAGGGAGAGTCCTGATTTTCGGGTCTTTTTCTTATATAGGCTCCTATTACCCCCACCCCACCCCCGTCCCGATTTTTCACATTTGCTGTCTGGTCACCCTAATAGGGCCCTCCTGACCCCTGACTGGCCATTCCAGCAGCCCTTCTGATTAGTTGCTTCCTCAGAATCACTCTAGGCTGCTTGGAGGACCTCTCTACTGCTCCTTTACTGGGATGGGTGTGGCAGAACCCTGAGGCCTCCAGCAGGGAGCCTTTGAGTCTAGTCCACCCATCACAGCAACGATTACTGCAGTACCTAGAAACTAATCCTTGCATAAAGGTGAATTACTAGTGCACCTTCTCTTGTATATTTGGGTTTAGTTGCTTGGATTCTTATATCTTTTACCTTATATTATTATTATTTATTATTGTATGTGTTGTTGTAGGTAGTCTTGTGCTAAAAGCTTAGTTTTACGATGGGATCTGAACTGCATTAGGTTTGCTCCATTTGGCTTTCATCTGGAGACCGTGATCTTCCACTAAGAGTCCTTCCCTCAATTGCCAGATGTTTCTCCCTAGGCCTTTATTGTTTCATTTTCCACCCAGCTATTTGAGTGTCATCAGTGAAGAGACATTCTTTGATATAGAATGACTTCATCCCATTGAGTGCCTTAAAGATCAGGACCAGGGCTTTCACTGGATCTAGAAGTGAAAATGAAATTAATTCTCTCTTATGCAATGAATAGGGAAGAAACTTTGAACTACCACAGAGGAAGGACAAGAACACAGTGTCGGGTGCCAGTGGGCCATCACTATTTAAAAAATGGAAGAAAGGGGAAATTGATAATAATGAATATAAATCAGAATCTAGGAATTGTAGAAAATTTACAAGAGAAGCAAAGGAACACAAGGAGAAATCTATGGCCAGCAGACTGAAGAACAATAAGAAGGAGATTTTTAAGCATATTAGAAACTAAAAGAATCCCATCATTGGTATTAGTCCATTCCTAGACGGAAATGGTAGAAAAATGTTATGCAGCACTAAGTCAAATGCCTTACAGAAGTGATTATGTCAGCACGATTACCTTTATCAACCAAACTTGTAATCTCATTTAAAAAAAACAACAACCTCAAAGTTAGTTTGACCGGATCTATTTTCCAAAAATCCATGTTGATTGGCATTAATTATAATATCTTTTTTATTAATCAAGTCCCTTATCAGCCGCTCTATTATCTAGCCTGGGACGTTGGGCTAACAGGCCTATAATTTTACCTGGGGTCATCTTGATTACTCTTTTAAAATATTGGCACAACCTTAGTCTTCTTTCAATCTTCTGGAACTTCCCTGGTGTTCTAAGACTTATTGGAAACCACATTAATGGTAGATAGAGCTCCTAAGCCAGCTCTTTTAAAACTCTTGGATGCAAGTTTACTGGACCTGTTGGTTTAAAAATGTCTAACCTTAATAGCTGCTGTTTAACATTCTCCAACTAGTGGAATGGAAAGAGCATCATCATACGATATGACTACATCATCTGTTCTTTCAAATATAGAACAGATTTTGTATTGAATACTTCTTCCTTTTCTGCTGGAGGTGGGAGAAAGAGGTAACTGATTAGCTCCTGTCCCTCGTTGGTTATTAAGCTTGCCTAGTTTTTAAAAAAGCTTCTTGTTCAGGTTAGTCTTTTATTTAGGTTGTCCTCATCCCACTGAGTGCCTTGAAGATCAGGACCAGTTCCTTTAGTTGGATCTGGTAGTGATGGAGGACAAGAAGCAGCCATGAAGACTCCTACTAACATTTGTTGCACTTGCACCATCTGAAATTTCTGTAAGGCCTTGTTTGTCCATCCTAGATAAAGGAAATTTCAGTACTCCAGTCCTGAGGGGGTGAATGTGTGAATCATGGTTTGTAAGGCTTCATCTGAGCAGAATGGGTGCAGTCATGTGGCAAACTGGATGTGGTAGGAGGCATTTCTTGCTGCCTTCATTGCCTGAATTTCAAAGAGCAGAGATGGACCTGATAGTGTGAGGTTATGAGTGCTTTTTTGGTAGTTGGAGATCATTGAACATGATCTAATATATAGCTTTTTGTGAGTATGTATAACCTATATTGTGTTTGAATAGTGTGATCATTCTTCCTCGCTTTGTAAAGGCTACAATTAGTACAGCCCAACACAATAATAATATTTTTACCTTTATGCTTCAGGATTAACTTTGTATTTCATTAGTTCAGTAGGTCTTATTTACACAACATCAGTTCAGGAAGCAAAATGTTAAACTGGAATAACTGGTTTGAAAGTTCAGTTCAGGTGTGTTCCTTTTTTTGTTTTGTTTTTCCAATTTTAAATCTTTCTAGCCTGTCCCTTAATTTGAAAATGTATATAGCCATTTCTAGTAGTAAATTGCAGCCTTAACTAAATGACTTTAAAGGCTTAATTTAAATTACTTTAAAGCTGTTCCACGGCTATCTTGTAGCAAATTATATATTTTATTAAAAACTCATGCTTGACTGCCCTTTCTTATTGAAACCTTTTTAGAAAGCCATTTTTTCTGAAAAGAATATTTACTAGTAAAATGTAGCAAAATTTTTAATTTAAAAATTTATTGTACAAGAATGTGGGTGTGTAGCCTTTTCTCATTAGGTCATGCCTTTCATTTTAGGCTTTTTTTTAATCCATGAGACATAACATTTTTGTCATTCTAACCGTTGTCAGTTCAGTGATAACACGGTGTGTCTGTGAATAAGTTGCTGATGGCATGTTGTCTTAGCTGGTAGTACAGCATGCTATGTTGGACAGGAGATCTATAAATACATGTTTTTCCCATACTAAGTCATTGCTCTTTGGTAGGGTCATGTAGAGAACATCCATTTACCTGTGGGAGGGTGAAAATTCAGTCTGCATCTCTTTTGAACATCTATTAAAAGGTGACTAAGCATATAGTCTTTAATGGAGTCTCTGTCTGCTGTCTCTTGTATGGGTACTTGGGAAGGAGAGGAGGTGTTGGCCCAGTTTAGGAGGTGGATAAAATCCAAGTGGCCCTCATACCCACTTGTCTAACTTTCTCTGAATCATTCTCATGAAGGTGTATTACAACACTACACCAAAATGATGCGTGAGAAAGAAGCCATACTTGTGGTCTTTTATACTGCTTGCTACAAAGGTAGGGGGGCAAATCAGGATTCTTGCACTTCAGAAAACTTTCAATTATAGAGAATTCTACTTCTTACTAACAGTGTCTCTACAATGTACATTAACATAATTAACCTGTTTTCAGCCACAATTTTCTCTCTCTCTCTCATTCTATCTTTTATATAACCTTGCAGTGACGGAGTAAAAGCTTGAATCTGTGCTATCTCAATCCTCTCCATAGCAACATATGTTATAGCCATATAATTATGTATTTAATGGGTTTAATTATGAAAACTGGCAAAGGCATCTTATAAAAACTGGATAAGGCAAAAAGAGAAGCTAGTATTAAAGTAGAAAATCCTTTCTCAGTAATATCAGAAATAGCAAAAATATTTCCCCCATGTTTGGTCTACTGTGTAAGGTTTTTTTCTTTTCTTTTTAAGTTGTTTTTATTTTCTACATAAGAATAATGCAGCTGTTACTACTGATTTCACTGCCTCCCCCCTCTCCCCCGTTTGCTGACCTATAAATATACATCCTTTGCCATGTTGTTTCATAAGAGCTTTGCTTCCTGTAACTATCTAAAGCTTTTCATCTTGGAAGTTCATATTTTTACCTCCTCAAACCAAAAAAGTAATTAGGAATCCTGTAAAAATTAATGTTCTAAAATAAAGTCTTTTGAGTATGTGGACTGTCCAACACTTTCACTTTTTATGTAAGAAAATAACTTGTATTGTCAATATTTTTCTTTACTTAAAAAAAAAACCCCTAACATACAAGACCAAAAAGTGAATGAAATTGCATTATCTGTGCGAACAAAATCTGACTCAAAACATTTTGAAAATGCACACTGCATACAAGTTAGCAAGACTGCAGCAGATGGAGCACTCTTGTTATTTTATTTATTTGTATTTCTGTAGCATCTAGGAATCCTAGTCATGGACAAACACAGGACAAAGACAGTCCCTGCCCCAAAGAACTTGCATTCTTGCACTAATCCAGAGGACTGTTTTGAAATTTGTTTCTTACCATAAATCCTTTGCCATAAGTATAATTGCAGTCATATTAGCCTTGAGGTTTTGCAAAAGCCACATTATAGTCTATCCTCTGGTGTAAGTTGCAGGTAACTCTTCCTTATTTGATCTTCCTTGAATTGTGGGGAAAGGATGTGGAAATTAGACAAATATTTTACTAATTCAAAACCCGTATGGCTCCATTCCTGTTTTGTGGAGATGACTATATTAGAGGCAGCTCTTTTTCAGACTGACTGACATGGCATGATGTCAATAGTGCCAAATTCAGCATGGTAGAAATAGGTAATTCAATAGCAGGGAGAGAAGAAAAATCCAGCTTCTTGGTGCGTATATGACTTTGAGTTACACTTTCCTGTATCTGTGCCTTCAGGCTGCATTGGAGTCTTGAATTACAGTGTTATGTGAATGTAGCTGTAGCATCAGAACAGGTCCTGGCACCTTACGTTTTTATAGGCATTCTTGCTGTAGCTGCATTCAGGTCAATTGCAAAATAGAACGTGATGACGGAGTAGTGAATAGTTAATCCAAGATGGCTAGAGCTTCAGATTTATGAACTTTTGGAATGGAGGGAGGGGATGGAGCCTTTGAAGAATTTCTTTAATGTGGTCTAGGTGTAAAGAGCAACACTTTCTGAGGAAAAACTCAAAAGCTAAGGGTATGTCTACACTACAAAATTAGGTCGATTTTATAGAAGTCGATCTTCAGAAATCGATTTTATACAGTCAATTGTGTATGTCCCCACAAAGCGCATTAATTTGGCAGAGTGTGTCCTCAGTACCGTGGCTAGCATCGATTCACGGAGCGGTGCACTATGGGCAGCTATCCCACAGTTGCCACAGTCTCTGCTGCCCACTGGAATTCTGGGTTAAGCTCCCAATGCCTGATGGGGCAAAAACATTGTCGCGGGTGGTTTTGGGTACATGTCATCAGTCTCCCCTCCCTCCCTCCGTGAAAGCAATTGCAGACAATCATTTCGTACCTTTGTTCCTGGGTTACCCATGCAGACGCCATAGCACGGCAAACATGGAGCCCGCTCAGCTTGCCATGCTATGGCGTCTGCATGGGTAACCCTGTTGTGAGCATTGTAAACACCTCGCGCATTATACTGCAGTTTGTGAAGAACCTGGCTAAGAGATGGCAGCACGAGGACAATTGTGAGGAGGACATGGACACAGACGTTCCTGAAAGCACGGGATGTGGCAATTGGGACATCGTGGCGGCAGTGGGACTGGTTGATACAATGGAACGCCGATTCTGGGCCCGGCAAACAAGCACAGACTGGTGGGACCGCATAGTATTCAGGTATGGGATGATTCCCAGTGGCTGCAAAACTTTCGCATGCGTAAGGCCACTTTCCTGGAACCCTGTGAGTTGCTTTCCACCTCCCTGAAGCGCAGGAATACAAAGATGAGAGCTGCCCTGACTGTTGAGAAGCGAGTGGCGATAGTCCTGTGGAAACTTGCAACGCCCGACTGCTACTGGTCAGTCGGGAATCAATTTGGAGTGGGCAAATCTACTGTGGGGACTGCTGAGATTCAAGTAGCCAATGCAGTCACTGATGGTCTGCTATCAAGGATAGTGACTCTTGGAAATGTGCAGGTCATAGTGGATGGCTTTGCTGCAATGGGGTTCCCTAATTGTGGTGGGGCGATAGACGGAACACATATCCCTATCTTGGCACCGAAACACCTTGCTAACCAGTACGTAAACCGCAAGGGGTACTTCTCAATGGTGCTGCAAGCACTGGTGAATCACAAGGGATGTTTCACCAACATCAACGTGGGATGGCCGGGAAAGGTGCATGACGCTCGCATCTTTAGGAACTCTGGGCTGTTTGAACAGACCAGAAAATTATTTCACAGACTAGAAAATTACTGTGGAGGATGTTGAAATGCCAATAGTAATCCTTGGAGACCCAGCTTACCCCTTGCTCCCATGGCTCATGAAGCCATACACAGGCAGCCTGGACAGTAGTAAGGATCAGTTCAACTATAGGCTGAGCAAGTGCAGAATGGTGGTAGAATGTGCTTTTGGATGTTTAAAAGCTCTCTGGCTCTGTTTGTTGAGTAAGTTAGACCTCAGTGCAACCAATATTCCCATTGTTATTGCTGCTTGCTGTGTGCTCCATAATATCTGTGAGAGTAAGGGGGAGACATTTATGGCTGGGTGGGAAGTTGAGGCAAATCGCCTGGCGTCCGATTTTGAGCAGCCAGACACCAGGGTGATTAGAAGAGCACAGCTAGGCATGCTGCGCATCAGAGAGGCTTTGAAAACCAGTTTCATGACTGGCCAAGCTACCATGTGAAAATTGTGTGTTTCTCTCCTTGATGCAAACCCGCCCCCTTTGTTGATTTTAATTCCCTGTAAGCCAACCACTCTCTCCCCTTCGATCACAGCTGGCAAAGGAAATAAAGTCACTATTGTTTTGAAACCATGCATTCTTTCTTTATTAATTTAAAAAAAAAAGTGAGAACTGACAAGGGGCATGGGGTGGGGGAGGAGGGAAGGACAAGACCACATTGCTTATTGTAGCCACACTACAAATCAAAACTGTTTGAATGACAGCCTTCTGTTGCTTGGGCCATACTCTGGAGTGGAGTGTTTGGGTGCCCGGAACCTCCCCTCCCCTCATGTTCTTGGGCATCTAGACGGGTGAGGAGGATATGGAACTTGGGAAGGAGGGCAGGCAGTTGTACAGTGGATGCAGCGGCGGTCCTGCAGCTTTCCTGCAGCTCCACCAGACGCCTGAGCATGTCCGTTTGCTCCCCCATTAGCTTCAGCATCGCATCCTGCCTCTTCTCATCGTGCTCACTTATTGCTTTCCTGGACTCTGTCACCGTATTCCTCCATGCATTCAGCTATGCCCTATCAGTGCGGGAGGACTGCATGAGCTTGGAAAACATGTCATCGCGAGTGCGTTTTTTTTTTTTTTTTTTCCAGCCTTCTAATCTGCGATAACCTCAGGGACGGAGATGATAGGGGGAGCGTTGAAACATTTGCACCTGTGGGGGGATAAAAAGGGAAAGTAAAATTTAAGATGATACATTTCTGAGAACAAAAGGGAGACTTTCACAGTTAATCAAAAAGAACAGGAGTACTTGTGGCACCTTAGAGACTAACAAATTTATTAGAGCATAAGCTTTCGTGGGCTACAACCCACTTCTTCGGATGCATATAGAGTGAAACATATATTGAGGAGAAATATATACACACATACAGAGAGCATGAACAGGTGGGAGTTGTCTTACCAACTCTGAGAGGCCAGTTAAGTAAGAGAAAAAAACTTTTGAAGTGATAATCAAGGTAGCTCAGTACAGACAGTTTGATAAGAAGCAAGTGTGAGAATACTTACAAGGGGAGATAGATTCAATGTTTGTAATGGCTCAGCCATTCCCAGTCCTTATTTAATCCTGAGTTGATTGTGTCTAGTTTGCATATCAATTCCAGCTCAGCAGTCTCTCGTTGGAGTCTGTTTTTGAAGTTTTTCTGTTGTAAGATAGCCACCCGCAGATCTGTCATAGAATGACCAGACAGGTTAAAGTGTTCTCCCACTGGTTTTTGAGTATTATGATTCCTGATGACAGATTTGTGTCCATTAATTCTTTTGCATAGACACTGTCCGGTTTGGCCAATGTACATGGCAGAGGGGCATTGCTGGCACATGATGGCATATATCACATTGGTAGATGTGCAGGTGAACGAGCCCCTGATGGTATGGCTGATGTGATTAGGCCCTATGATGATGTCACTTGAATAGATATGTGGACAGAGTTGACATCGGGCTTTGTTACAAGGATAGGTTCCTGGGTCAGTGTTTTTGTTCAGTGATGTGTGGTTACTGGTGAGTATTTGCTTTAGGTTGGGGGGTTGTCTGTAAGCGAGGACAGGTCTGTCTCCCAAGATCTGTGAGAGTAAAGGATAATCTTTCAGGATAGGTTGTAGATCTCTGATGATGCGCTGGAGAGATTTTAGTTGGGGGCTGAAGGTGACAGCTAGTGGTGTTCTGTTATTTTCTGTCAGTTAATCAAGCAAATCACAGCAGACAGCACATGTGCTTTAGGTACAAGGTCGCATTTTGCCTTTTATATTGGGTACCTGCTGGTGTGGTGACACATCACACATGGCTGGGCAACAGAATTAGCTTTCCAGGCAGCCATGGTAAGCCAAAGGATACGCGGGGTTGGCTTCTAACGCTTTCATAACATGTGGCAATGGTTTCAAACCGCAGCGCCCTCCTTTCCCATAGCAAGCAATGCCAGTTGGGTTTGCCATTTAAAAGGAGAGGCTGCAGTTTTCGGGTGGATGTGCAGCACACACCTCCCCCCACCCCACCGCGTGGCTATTCTCTGGGATGATCCTTTTTAGCCAAGCGCAAACAGCACAGCATGACCGGGGTCCTTTTACTGTTCCCTTACAAAAATTCCCTTATTTCAACCAGGTGACCATGAATGATATCACTCTCCTGAGGCTAACTCAGAAAGATATAGACTGAATGTTGGCCAAATTCCAGGACCATTTGCTGCCATGCTTTGTGCTGCAATGATTCCAGACTACTTGCTACTGTCGTGGTAAAGTGTCCTACCAGGGAGGACGAAATAAGGCAGCCCTCCCGAGAAACCTTCTGCAAAGGCTTTCAGAGTATCTCCAGAGAGCTTCATGGAGATGTCACTGGAGGATTCTCGCTCCATCGCCAGGCACGTTAACAGACTTTTCCAGTAGCTGTACTGGCCGTGAATGCATCCCAAGTCTTCAGGGCAAATCAAACTTTAAACACTATTGCTTTTAAACCCTGTACTGTAGTTACAAATGTGCACTCACCAGAGATGCCTTCTCCGCCTTCAGGGTTGGGGATCCTGCCTTGGGAGGGTATTGGCTCCAGAGTGATGAAAAGGTCCTGGCTGCTGGGGAGAACGGATTCACCACTTGCCTGCTGTGCATTCTCCTCCTCCTCCTCTTCCTCCTCCTCCTCCTAGAATCATAGACTTTAAGGTCAGAAGGGACCATTAAGATCGTCTAGTCTGACCTGCACAACGCAGGCCACAGAATCTTGCCTACCCACTCCTGTATCAAACCCCTAATCTATGTCTGAGCTATTGAAGTCCTCAAATTATGGTTTAAAGACTTCAAGGTGCAGAGAATCCTCTAGCAAGTGAACCTTGCCCCACGGTGTAGAGGAAGGTGAAAACCCAGTGCCTCTGCAGATCTGCCCTGTAGGAAAATTCCTTCCCGACCCCAAATATGGCGATCAGCTAAACCCTGAGCATGTGGGCAAGACTCACCAGCCAGACACCCAGGAAAGAATTCTCTGTAATAACTCAGATCCCACCCCATCTAATATCCCATCACAGATCATTGGGAATATTTATTGTTAATAATCAAAGATCAATTAATTGCCAAAATTAGGCTATCCCATCATACCATCCCCTCCATAAACTATCAAGCTTAGTCTTGAAGCCAGATGTCTTTTGCTCCCACTGCTCCCCATGGAAGGCTGTTCCAGAACTTCACTCCTCTGATGGTTAGAAACCCTCTTCCTCATCCACAAAATCCTCCTCCCTGTTGCGTGAGACTCCCGCCTTGTAGGTGTTCACGGACAGTGGTGGGATAGTGGTAGGGTCCCCTCATAGAATGCCATGCAGCTGATCATAGAAGCGGCATGTATGGGACTCTGACCCGGAGCGACCGTTTGCCTCCTTAGTCTTTTGGTAGGCCTGCCGGAGCTCCTTAACTTTCACGCAGCACTGCTGTGTGTCACTGTTGTAGCCTCTGTCCATCAAGCCCTGTGCGATTTTGGCGCATATATTAGCATTTCTTCTTTTTGATCGGAGTTCTGCCTGCACAGATTTTTTCCCATACAGCAGTCAGATCTAGTGTCTCCTGTTCGGTCCATGCTGGAGCTCGTTTGCGATTCTGGGGGGACTGCATGGTCACCTGTGCTGCTGAGCTCACCACAGTGACCAAACAGGAAATGAAATTCAAAATTTCCCGTGGCTTTTCCTGTGTACCTGGCTAGTGCATTGGAGTTGAAAGTGCTGTCAAGAGTGGTCACATTGGAGCACTCTGGGATAGCTCCCGGAGGTCAATAATGTCGAATTGTGTCTGCACTCACCCAAATTCAACCCAGCAAGATTGATTTTAGCGCTTCTCCCCTTGTCGGGGAAGAGTACAGAAGTTGATTTTAAGAGCCCTTTAGGTCAACGGAACTAGGTTGGTTGTGGAGACGCATTAATTATAAAATTGACCTAATGCGGCTAAATTCGACCTAACCCCGTAGACTGGGGCTAAGTTGGGAAAGCTTCTCTTCTCTTCTGTTGGCAGTACTGCTTGGGAAAGAATATTCCTGCTTGGTCCAGCTAAATGAAGGCAGGGTTTTTGTTTTGTTTTTGTTTTGTTTATATTTATGTTAAAATATGAAGCCTTTCCTGTTGCTGTGCTTGCTGAACTAGTCATTCCTTCCCCAGTCTCTCTCCTGTGTGGTGGAGAGCAGACGTCTGCATCCTCTTTGTCTCTCTGCAGTAGAGTCTTTTGCAACAGAATCTTCTCCCCTAGGGAAATTGTTTGTTCGTTATTCTATAAATCTGAATGGAGACTGATCCCAGATTGACCTTGCAGGTTTACCCCCAGTGTTACAGGGAGGAGACTACCATCATTGTTCCCTTCTTTACTCTTCCTCTACTAGACTGCCAAAGGAATTTTTCATTGTGTTATGGATTGCACTACTTAGGAGAGATTTGCTTAGTAATGGAGGTTCCCTCCATTGTTTACTGCCCACTAGAGCCCCGTGGGATTCCAATACAGAGTTTGTGGATTGAACGTTAGCGATGCCTAATCTAGTGTTTGACAGGAGCAAGGAAAATAATGTATTCAATAAAACCAACAAAAACAGTCCTTTCTTATCCATTGGAGTCAATCATTGTCCTGCACTGATTCCTGACATAAATTTATCTTGTACAGGCTTTGCTGTCAACTTTTTCTAGGACCTTGGCAAAAAAGAAGCATTAGATACTGACCCCTAATTACCAAACTCAAGTGTGAGTGAGGCTTTTGTCAAAAGAAGCTTCTACAAGGGGGCTTTCTTTAAAACTATGGCAACATATCCCTCTCGCAGCTATTTCACTATGTAAAATAATACAGAGTCATTCAGCATGGATCCAAAGTACAGTTGAATTGGAGAAATCCCAGTTAACAAAGCAGAGAATGATCATTTTGAAATGAGTCTGAAAACACCCAGAAAGTGACTATAATAAGTTGCAAATAATCTTCTATGCTGTGTGGTGGAGCGAGTCACCCTATGTGCTGAAGGACATCTAAGAAAATTAGAAAAAATTATTACATCTTGGTCAATGTCATCTTCTTCAGCAGCTGTTTCTTTATAGGATTTTGTCTATCAAGTAATAAAACAATAGTTTGGGATTGGAAAAGGAGACCAAAATGCTAAAGCTGCTCACCTTAAGTCCTTCATCTCACTTCTAGATTCTAGCCAGTGGTTCCCCTAAAATCTCTCCTCGCAGCTGGTTGTGGCTTACAGTTTTGATGTTTAGATTACTTTTGTTCCTACTGTAGGAACATAGCCCACTCCTACTTGTAGCTCTTTGTCACTTGTTTAGAGTGTGACAAATTTAAAAATCTCTTTGTACAGCAACAATTTTTTCGTCTTGACTGTTTTACCACTACCATTGCTCACTTCTGGCTGGGTCCTCCTTGCTTGATGGATGTGACTCAGATTCTATCACAGAAGTTTGTTTTCTCTACTTCTTTGTAGGGGAAAAATTCCCATAACTTAGAGGTAGTAAAAAATGTTTGGCTTGTGATAGTAAGGTGACCGTGCCTGAGGACAGAGATGTTTGTACAAGGGCTTCAGAAATGAACCTGCACCTATTGGAGAGGGGGAGATGGGATCAGTTAAACTTAAGGAGGGGGGGAAAAAAAACTACTTGGCAATTTTATAGCCTCATCCTTCTGCTAAAGGGAAAGGTGCCCCCTGACCCCTATTTCCTGTCCCATCCCACCTTTTCCCTCCCCTCCCCTCCACAGTGCTCTGGACTATTATGGGAATGTCTTGAAACTACCAGAAGAGAGAAATGTATTTCCTAAGTGTGTGTTTGTATTTATTACTCACAACTTAAATACTTTAATATTACTTGATCTTTTAAGAAAGTATTTGATCTTAAAAAGCTGTACAGGAATTTGCTGATTAATATATTTGTTTCAATATTCCAGTGTAACTTACTCAGTTTGACCCTCCTTAAAGATATAGCTCAAACTGTTACAATTGCTGTTAACTATTCTGGATTTGTTCCTCTCAGGAATTTCAGAGACAGTCTTTGGTGCAGACAAGTACTTAATATTAGTATTCTCTCAGGACCAAATTTGAGGTCCAGCTAGTAAGGCACCCCCTGAGTCCCCTGCCCAGCTCCCAGCATCATGGTTGCAGTGTGGAAAGGAAAGCAGATTCCACTGAGCTAATATGTCCTCTCCCTAACAACTGCCTTTGCCCAGGTGGGTGAGAGGACAGAATCAAGGCTCTCTCTCTTCCCCTCCCCCCCTCTTCCCTCCCCCAAAATGTGACAGGCAGCTAGCTGGGCTGGTGTGTTGGCAAATGTAAGCTATACTGCTGGCTGTGGACCCAACATAATTTACTTCTTACCAAAGAAATGGGAGAACTAGAATGGAGGTCACGACTCTGAGCCACAATCTCCCTCCTGGGTATTGCACTCATGTGCAGCCCCTTATTCTGAGTTTGTGGCAAAACCACAACTGAACCTTTTGCAGGTTTAATGGCTGTTATTACCACTTAGTATACTGCAATCCCATCCTTTATTTTCAAACAGATCTCATCTTTATCAAGTGCATTGGTTTTAAAATACTTTATTGACCCTGCAGAATCTGACAATAAACTTGTTCTTTTCACTTCAGAGTTGCCTGTAGAGTAGCAAGTTTGATTCAAACGTAGTTGCACTCAGATACCAATCAACTGAAGGAGACACCTTTTTATGTAATACCGTGTTGATTAGTTGCAAAGTATAAAAGTATATAGTACTTAAGCTTTTCAGTTATCCTTTTGACATGTACCAATCCCAACAGGTGGGGGTGCTTCCTCCTGCTGGAAAAGAGGAAGAATAACCAATCCATATGAACTTGTTAGAACTCTTGAGAAGCAGCAGAGTCAATGAGAAATTACATTTTGTGTTTTTCATTTGTCAAATGGTTTAGCATAACACTGTAGCTCAGATGTCACTGTTTTGACAGCAGCATTGCCAGACTTAAGCATGTGTCAGATGTCTTGACACAACTTGAATTTGTTAAATGGTGGAATTTACCCCCTATTTTATATAGGCAGCAGTACTTGTGTATTGTTCTATATAACTTTTATTCAGAAGAAATGAATGTGTGTGAATGGTCTTATGAAAACAAATTCTTTATCTTTGAATGTGATGAAGGAGTAAAGCTTAGAAAACTTGTTTTGAATAACTATATTGACTTTTTGAATAAAATAACATTTACCAAACTACACTGGAAAGAGAAAATATTTTTTACTCTGATAATATATATTGAAAATTAGTTGCAAAAAAATTGTGTTTTGCATCTAAAAGCTGTATGCTGTATCTGCATTGCATATTGCTTTTAACTTTTATTTAACTGTAGATGTCGGTTTACTGGTTTCTTGGTCTCATGACTGCTTCTCTTTCCCTTCTCCCTCCCTTATTTCTTTTTTCAAGAAGTTCTTGGCCAGGCCATCGATGCAAATTTGACCTTTTCTTAGTTTCTTGACTGAACAGCTCATGTATCATAAAATAGTTCAGAATATGCAAGATAATTTCTTGCAGGAATTTAACACATTTTATCACTTGCAGAAACTTTTCAAATAGGTTTTTCATTCAGTTTTTTCTTTAATTATCCCTTTATTTTTCTTAATTATAATATTTAAATCAACTATATTATTGGCAAAGTGTTGATGAAATCTGTTCAATACAACTTGAAATATTTGTTGTGACTGGGTTGGGTCTTTTGGTGCCATTCTGTTTGAGATATGATAAAATCCTGCTGTGTACTCGTCAGTGTTTATAACTGAAAGAGAATGCAATCTTTTCCTTAGTAGAGCCCAAGCCAATGTTAAAGACACAGTATGAGATAACAGTGCAAGTCCGCTGCATGTAATTTCTTGGGTTCCTGTGAAATATCTTCACTATCTGTTAGCAGTGGGAGGCTTGAACAACTATCTAATCCACTCCATTTTCTATCTCTGTCCCCTGTGTATTGCTTCTGTTACTTTATTAATATGGAGCAGTTGAAGTCACTAACTTGGACGTAGGCCAGTTTATGCTGTGTGTGTAGCTTCTGTGAAGACCACTCTAATGAACAGTGTGATGATGTGATTCAGAGATATGGAGAGAGCCAGCTTGGATGAAAGGTATGTTTTCTGCTTTTGTCTTGCTTTCTTCAGCATGTCAAATCCCTGCTTATGTTCTTGATGTTTCCTCTCTTCTTTCCCCAACTAGCCTCCCTTTTATCCCACTGGGATAATTTTGCTTTCTTTCTGGTTAGACAGACCGACGCTGTTTTGTAAGTTAATGGTCTGTCTCCATTAAGTCATTAAGTAACACCATTTCATTGATGAAAGTCTTGTTCAACAGACTTGGCATTTTAAGGTCAGTAGAATATCTCTGTATAATACAAAGGCTAGCGTGTTGTTCTGAGCATATTTTGTACGTTTTGTATGCCAAGATTTTTAGTCATTGTAAAGTAGCTATTTGCATATACTAATTACTGGTGTAATACAGAAATATACTAAATTATGTTAATTTTGTGTATGTTTTCTTTTGAGCTTCACCGACCAAACTTTTTGCTTAGATAATTTTTTATAAACTGATTAAATTTTGGTTATGAATCATACTAAAATTAGAGCTGCCTATACTTAAATGTTATGTCTGAATCTATTATAATTTAATTTTACAAACCTAGAGTAGTGTTTCTCCTTTGGCTTCTATGATCAGCAGTTTTGCACTCCTCAGTTCATGAGACCTGCAACATGTGGCATGAGAGAAACAATTCACTTGATCATTTAAGATCTCCTATTTTTTTCCCTATTTTGTTTTTTTATAGAATATTTAGTTTGTTGTCTTTCGCAGAAAAATATCACACATTCTCACGCATCCTAAGGAAGAACAAAAAATAATAAAAACAGGCTAAGCATATTGTTTTGAAACACAGTTCAGATAGTTTGCTAAGTTTTTATGGTAAACGTATTAGAGGCATTACCTGTCTAACCCAAAAAGTATTATTCTTTTTCTTGACTGTTTACTCTCTCTGTGAGCTGAGGGGTGAAAACATTATCTACTATTTGTTTTCTTGTTAGTCAGTTTTTCATAGTTTTGTGGACTTTTTCAGTTAATTAAGAGCAAAGACTGTTTGACTTCACTTAGGTCCATTGGTTTTGGTTTCTTGGTTAGGGTAGTGATTTATGTGTTTAACTTTCATCTTGTTTTTTCTTTACTTGGATAGGTACAGTTTAGTAAAGCTGTTACAGAAGAGTCTTCACATTATTAGAGGTATACCTAAGATACTAGACAAGGTCTTTGAAATCTTTGCAAGTAAGATGTCTCCTAATTTAAGGTGCTGGAGTAGGTAACTTGAAAAAATATTTTTGCAGATATCTGTACAGTTTGAACTGCAAGTTAGTCATTTGTCTTTTTCCCCTTCCTGTTCTTTACCTCTGTTGCAGAAGTAGTATGACACAATAGTTAGTATGTATTCTCCCAAAAAATATTCAATTTTTAGGTAACTCTTCAAATAATTAATATTAAGACCTAACATTGTGTACTAGGGAAGGTATGGCAAATTGAATTCTCTTGCCAAATTTTCTGTGGTGGTGTCAAAACTGTAAAATATACTAAACTAGTGAACCAAGAATGGGCCTTATTCTGAACCCTAACTCTCACAAAGGGAATGCCTTACTTCTCAGAATAGACCAATTGAAATTCATTTAACTAATTGCGTAATAGTAAGAACAAACCTGCAGGCTGTTATGTGTATTCTTAAGTATTGTACTGGTAAAGTTAAGCATGCACTGAAGTGTTTGCAGGGTCAGTATCAGTTATTAATCAACACGTATAAGGATAAGATAATTGGGTGGGTGGAGGGCCTATGTGGTTTAGACTAATGCCAAGTTTTAGATTCACCCACTTTCCTGGACTTGTGTGTGCATATGAATGTTATCTCACACTTGTTCTTTAAACATTTTTTTGAAACTCTGTAGAAAAACTTTAATTTTAAGTAAACATAACAATCCATCAGAAGCTATGAAATCATAGCTTTTGGCCAAACTAAGCAGTGTGTTTTGAATAGTAAATATGTTTCTTTATAAAGATGCATATGTAATGCAGATACAATATAATTCATTCTTACACAGCTGGACACAAAATATTTAACTAATTTAAAATGAAAACTGCAATGAAATTTTTAAAAAAGTTTCCAGTTGCTTGTTCCAATGTAGTACATGGCTAAATCACTAATAATTTTTTATTTAAAATGCTTCATATGCTTAAAAATATAAGTGAAATATGAAACAATGAAGCAGCCAGAAACTCAGGGAATGGCAGGAGACTTCCATAGCTCATTCTAACTGTCTACTTAAGTAGCCCCCATAGTGATAGTATGAGTGCCTGAACTCTCTTTAGAGAGGTTTAAATCTCTTTTGGGGGTAGCTTGTGTGTCTACATATTTCTTCTATTGGATCCATAGCTTCAAGGGCATCAGAATTATTCTGTGTCCTTCTGGTTTCAGCACTGGCCATCCTATGCGTTTGTGTTTCTGTTAGGCCTAGGGATTACTAGTAGTTGCCCAATTTATATTAAGAGATTGTGGAAAAAAAAATTGCATTATAATTTTGTTTCTATTTTGTGTATTCTGATTAAATAATTCTCTCCCTCCCCCAGTCACCTAAAGCAGAAATAAAAATAATGTGTGGCTGGAGTTGGCACCTTCTTACTCTACATATTGGTTGCCTTGAATCCTATGTACTGGTCTGGATGTTTATTGCTGTTAATTCTGTAGCATCAATAAGACCATGGAAAAGCAAGCTTGATTCTATTCTGCCTCTGCATCTTCAATAGCAGGATTCAGTTCCTTTCACCATTTTGCTATGGGGTTCCAAAGAAGGTGCCAGTGTAGAGTGATATGCACTCATGTTCATTTGAAATGTAACTGAGACCACCAATTAACTTCACATTAGCCGAAGAGCAGTCCACAGATTGTAGTAACTTTTGATTACTACTAATTTTGGCTGGATTTGAATTTTTGCTGTGGAGTTTTCCAGGCAACCATTTTCTTTGTCATTATTTCAGTTTTGAAGGTCTTGCCTTCAGAAGACTGTTGAGAAAAGAGTTTCATTTTTGTTCTATATGAAAAACTCTCTCTTCCCCCTTCCCAGTGTATTAAAACACTTTCCAATTCCTTTGGACTTCTGCATATAGATTGCTCTGCTAAGAATGGTCTAGGCATCTTGTGTGTGGAATAAAATTTGTTTCCATTGGAATTTCCAAAGGCAGATTTCATACTTTTGGAGTTGTTTGCTCTGCTGCACAGACAGAAAGAGAGATTCAAAGGTTTAAATGGCAGTTAGGCACTCAATTCCCATTAAGTGCAGTTGGTCTAACTCTGGATCAAATGCCTCAACAGATATATCCTATGCCTCCAGTAACACATCTATAGAAAGAAGCTCTTTGGCCTTATATCCATAACCCTCAGTTCCTGATTATTATTTTTTTCAGCTTGTTGCTGGACCTAGAATCCCTGGTGTCCCACTGGAATTAATTCGTTCTATTTTAATTATTTTTTGGCAGTCTAGAAATTAGTAATGGAATTATGGTTGGTTGGTGCATTGGAGTATTAACCTTTCATTTTAAAATCTAAAAGCTTCTCAAATACTTCTAGGGCAGTGGTTCCCAAACTTGTTGCCCCGCTTGTGCAGGGAAAGCCCCTGGCGGGACGGACCAGTTTGTTTACCTGCCATGTCTGCAGGTTCAGCTGATCGCGGCTCCCAGTGGCCGCGGTTCGCTGCTCCAGGCCAATGGGAGCTGCTGGAAGTGGCGCGGGCCGAGGGACGTACTGGCCGCCACTTTCTCTGCACAAGTGGCAGAACAAGTTTGGGAACCACTGTTCTAGGGCTTTAGAAATTCTGTGTGTCTGAAATCCCATAAATATGTCTCTCATAGATCAACCTCCGCTTCCTATTGTTTCTACAGGACCACTGTTGAAGGGATGTAGTCTTTGTCCCCCACCCCTGAGTCCAATCAGACTGAAAGAGGCCACATGAGGGCCTGCAATGTGGGTGTGTTACGTTCTCTGGTGCTGTCCACATGACTCAGGCTGCCAAGCAAAATTCCTTAGTACCATCCAACTCGGGGTTTTCAGCCTTGAGCATAATCCTCTCAGCATCAGCATCTCAAGAGGAGAAAAGGAGTATATGGGGAATGAGCTAATAGAGGAGCAACTAAAGAGGCATTTGCACCATTTCATACTACACCTCTACCTCGATATAACGCTGTCCTCGGGAACCAAAAAATCTTACCACGTTATAGGTGAAATTGCGTTCTATTGAACTTGCTTTGATCGGCCGGAGCGACAGCCCCCCGCCCCCTGGAGCACTGCTTTACTGCGTTCTATCGGAATTCGCGTTATATCGGGGTAGAGGTGTATTTCAAGGAGGCCTCAGTGGTGTTGGATCAGCCAGTTTTAACACCCCGAGACTCTGTCTCCTCTATCTCATTACTTTGGTGTTTACACCACCTCTTCTGCTGAGGGAGACAATCACTCTTATTATTGGTAACTTCTAAACTGAGGAGACTTTTATCCCATTCTTCACAAGGATGAGGGAGTCCATACTCTCACTCACAGAGAGGGCTCTGCTGTGAGAACCTTAAATACTTCCTCTTGCACAGTTGAAACTTGATTTAAAGCACATTGAAGTCAGTGGAAAGAGTCACATAAATGTCAATGGACTTTGGATCAGGTTCTTGGTGGCCATGACAACTTTCCCCTCCTTGTATTTCTGTGTGCTCGGTACAGTCAGTCATCTCTGGTTGATAAATACTATTAAGATTGGGTTAGTGAGGTGATCATGAGTAGAAGCAGACCTAGAAACAGCAATCACTATTTTCTGTAGCTCCAGGGGCACAGTAGCAAAATGTATTGATAGTGCTTAGAAACTAAAACAATAAAATGTACTGAAAACCATTAAAAAAATCAAGCCAACCCATATTGAGGCCCCAGGTCTCCTTCCTGGGAGAACTATTGGTACCCTCTTGTCTGATGAATGAAGCTAGTACAGTCCCAGAACCTGACAAGAGACTTTCAGTAGTCTTCCTTCAATTGGTAAATTTTACTTTAGATGTTCTATAAGCCCAGCAATGAAAATTAAAGAACAATTAGGAAATGGCAGCAAAGCTGATTGATTTAGACAGTTTGTGGGTCATTTTGAGCAATATAGGGAGAACAGTTGATTGCAGGAAGTCTAAAAATTCTTTGTAGAAGTGTATGGCCTCACAGAGAGTATCTGTAGTGCCTGGGAAATCAATAAATGCTTGTGATGTCCAAGTACTAGGACTTCCGTTTGCCAGAAAGGACTCTGCTCTCAGAACCTATATAGAAAAATTACTGAAGCTTTGGTTTAATATGTTTTGGAATAATTTATATTGAAAATGATCTTGTACCTCCTGTGATCTTTTAGGCTAGCCAATAGTGAGGATTCTGGTATAATTCTGAAGACCACCAGGGGAAAAAAAAAAACAGTTGTTGTTGTTCTCCCTCCCCCTTTGTTGCTGGAGGGAGAGCGCGTGCACACACTCCCATCCCTGATTACTTAGAGGATGAGCAAAGATTCCTTTCCTTTCTCAAACCTGATCTGATAAAATTGTTTGTTTGTGATCTAAGATAACTGAGACCACAATAAAAAGAAGTTGGAATTATTATTATTATTATTTTTTTTTTTTGACAGAGAAATGCTTTTGTATGTCAAACCTCTACAACATGTGAGCAGGTGGATTTATGCCAGAAATTCTCACTCTTTTATAGTGCAGATCTCAAAATAGAGGCACAGAGAAGCACAAATTGATCATAAAACTGCTTAAAGGCAGCAGCTGGAAACTCCCTGAACTGCAGGAGAATTATCAGCTGACAAAGGCAGGCCTATGACAACCCCTCATGGTTCTACATAATCTTCCTGCTCTCCTTCCTCTTTCCCCCCCCCCTCACCCCCGCCCTAGTATAGGAGGTGGGGAAGGAGGAAGGGGATTCCAGGGCAGCCTTTGTGCTCTGGTGCTGGTGGCTGGCAGAGTGTAGCAGGTGTACTGAGTGCTTCTTTGGCACACCTGGAGGTCTAGCCCCATAACTCTACTGGGCAGTCATCATTCATCCCTACTTGAATTTCATATACATTCTACTTGATAACACAATGTCCTCATAAAGCTTCTCCCCAGGCCTTTTAGTGTGTCCCCTTTGCCAACTTCTTCCTGTTCCTTCTTCCATGCTGCCTTCTATACCTGGAATAGCAAGTTCCTTCCCTCTGTTCCTTCAAGCTCTTCTAAAACTGCATCCGTTCTGTGTTCAGTTCTCATTCTTCTTTCACTGTGTGTCCTGTATTGAATCATACTGTGTTGTGCTGTCTTGTGTTTTTTGGACTGTGATAGGTTTTTAGGGCAAGAATTGATGTGGAATAGATTCCCTGTATTACATTACCAAGTGTGCACATGCAGAGGCTCTCATGCCACCACACATGTAATATAAAATGTGGGGGGAAGCCCAAAGGGAGTATTATCCTTTTGTTTTGTCATCTGAGTGGATAGCACGGTGCTTTGAAATGCATGACAGAAAGGCCAGTAGCCCAGCTGTAAGGTTCATTTCACTAGAGGGATGATAGCTTTGAAGGCTTGTCTAGACCATTTTTTTTTTTCATCTCAGTTATTTATAAGGCAACACTTCGGAGCTCATAGAAGTCTTTACTTGGTCCTCAACCTGGTAATGATTGTTCACTGCACAGCAGTCTGAAAGAATGGGAGTCTGTGGAGGTAATTTTAGTTAGAGATTTGGGTTCCTTGCACTGACTGGTGTTCTAGATAATACTGCTGTTATTGACCCATACTTGTGCTTTGTCCATTGCTGTTTGTATAGACTCTTTTATATTCTGGACCTGAGTTGCAGAGGCGGGCTGTTTATGCCTTAATGTAGACATGATCTTGATGGTGCTCTGTGACATATATTGAGGTTTCCTGTTCTGACCTATGTTAATTGTAAATCCTATAAATGAAGTTTGAAAATATGTTGGCCTGAGGAGCACGTGTATTTTCAGAAAACAGACTCTCAAATATATGAAGTTACCAAAATAATTATGAACAAACAAAATGCCACTTGCAACATGTGATCAGTTGTAGAGCAAGTTCCCATGTCCAAAAGATTTCTCACTGGTCTGAAATTGTTACAAGGGTGCAAATGCCACTGCAGTTTTGCCTTATCTTCCTTATTGTGATGAAGTTGGAAGTAAATTACTGTCACTTGGAAATAGGGTGGCTTAAAGGGACAGTCCTGTATTTAAGCCCTCCTGCAGGTGTCCTGATTTTTCTTAAAAACGGGCAAATTGTCCAATATTTTCTGTCTTCCTTGCATCAATACTGGTTGGTCCTGCTGCTGGCCAGATCCCTGCATGCCAGCCACCCACCCACCAGTGATTGAGTGGGAGGGTCCAGTGGCCGTTGATGGGGGTGGGTGTGCAAGGCTGGTGGCGGGGTGAAGATGCAGTGTGTGGGGCTGGCCGCTCCCCCAGCTGGTCTATCAGCATAGCCCCCGCTGCATGCCGGCTCTCGGCCAGCAGGGCCCCGCCTCCTGTCCCGTTTCTGGCCGGCACTGGCTGGAGCTGCGGTGGCTGGTGAGTGTGGGCAGGTGCCAGGCAGTGGCCAGTTACATATCACCTCTGCTGCCCACCCATCGGCCCTTTACGTGCTTCTCTTCTCTCTGTCCTCTCCCTGCTTTGCCCCTTCACCACCCCAGCCGCGCAGCTCCTCCATATTCCTCCCAGCGGAGCGCATCCTGCTCCCAACGCTGTGCAGAGAACCAGCCCCTGGTCGGAGCTCTCAGCTCCCCAACAGCCTGGCTGGCAGGCTCCTTCCTTCCCCCACTGCCTCTGGCTCATCCGGCACCCCGGGAAAGCCCAAGACCCTCCAGCCTGAGGCGCTGGCCAGGAGGAGCTGAGCCCTGCATGTGCCAAAGCCCCACACAGCACTGGCACGGAGAAGCCTCTCCGCCCCTCAGCTAAGCTCGTGGGGAGGGAGGGGGAGAAGTGATTTCCAGCCTGTTCACGCCCTGAACCTGCAGGCTCCACAGCAGCCCCCAGGGTCAGGGCTTAGCACCCTCTTCGCCTGCCCCCTTCCCCCTGGGTCGTGCCCCCATGGAGCAGGGGCTGTTCTGTCTCCTAAGCACCCTCCTCTGTTGAGCCACCTCTCTGGCTGGTTTCGCTGAAGCCCCTGCAGTCAGGCTCCCTGCGCCCTGGTGCACAGTGCATACTTAGGGCTTAACCCCTACCTGACCACGCTATAGCCAGGGGATAGGAGGTGGCTGGATTATGTCTGTGGCCAGCAGCAGGCTGGAGGTGTTAGCTGCCTTTTGACAGTGTGTGGGCAAGAAGGGACAAACTGCTTCCAGCCACATATGGAACGGTGGGGCGGGGGAAAGATGAGCTCTGCAAAGACACAGGCCAGGTCATCCCTTACTCCCCCCGCCTCCGACCCCCCCACACACACACTCCCCTGCGGCTGGAAGCAGCTTCCGTCTCTTCCCTTCCCTTCCCTCCCACCCGGTACCGAAAGGCTGCTGCTCGCCACATTCTGGTGTGAACCCTGGCAGAAATCTGGGGAGGTAGGGCATGTGACCCTGCATTCCTCCCCTCCCCCCCCAAGTGTTGTCTTGGGAGGACAGGTGCCAGGTACCAGAAGAGGCAGGTCCTGGGCGGCCCAGCAAGGCATGGAGAGTGGAGAGCGCCAGGCGGGCAGAAAGGGTCGGGTCAGTCGGTCACCTCCTCTCTCTGTGTGTGTGTGTGTGTGTGTGTGTGTGTGACCTTTCCCCATGTGTGAGTGTGGGGGAGGGGTGTTTGGGTCATTCCTCCCGTTTGAACCCTAAAGTCTTAAAGATAAGATAAATAAAAAGAATCCAATTACGCAGTATTTCTTTTTAACAGGGGCTCAGTCAACTTGATGTTAATTTGAACGTTTGTACGATTGATTGCCATTGAACTCGTTTGAATACGAGTAATTTTACCAGGTGTCCTGTATTCCGCATAGGAAAATATGATCACCCTACTTGGAAAGATGTTTCTTAAAACCTTTCAATATAGTAGTCTGAAATAATGGTGGTAGTAATGGCCTGTCAATATATTGTAATTGACAGGGCGCATGTTATAAACGTCCTGACTAAAAGATAGAAATTATTTTTTGAAGTTTGTAATCAAAATGAAATGTTATATACTGTATCAGGTTCCTACTTGCTAAATGTTTGCATATATGAAGAAATAACAATTTCAGGTTCTTCCTAAAATTTTACTTCTACCAAATATACAAACTTTGGTTTTCTCCTAAATGAAAAGTTCTCATATTTTTTTTAAAAAAGGGGGGAATTAAGTAGACATGCAGTTATTTATTGCTTATACATGCTGGGGTGGTTGGTTGGTTTGTTTGTTTTATATCCAGATTGTAAGCTCTTTAGGCAAAGACCTTGTATTTTTATGTATCTGTAAAACACCTAGCACTTTGCTGGTACAAAACAATAAAAGTAAATAAATTCAAGAGCTGTACAAAACTATCACTTGGTTTCTATCCATAAGCAAAGGGTTTTTTTTTTTGTTTTTTTTGGAAGTTACAAACATAAGCTACCTTCCATGTGTGAGTAGCACTCGTATAAGTGGCAAATAAGGCATAATGAAATGCATACGTCTTAGTAAGAGTCAAAAAGTCATTCCTTTTTTCTATTTAATATATAAAAGAAATTAATCAGTGGAAAATATTAAATTCTTTGTAAGAGATATTAAAAGGTACAGCTTAAATTTCCGTGCTTAAAAATATGGTGTTCTCAAAAATAAAAGAAAAAAGAATGTTTCAGAAATTATTAGCAATAAAGGACTCTTAGCTTAATATTTTCAATAAGCTACTTTTTAAAATTCAGAACATTTTCTGCTCCAGTTCTTAATGTTGTTTAACCATGAAGCAGCCTTAATTGTTGTAATGGAAATCGGCTGGTTAGAACAAATGCAATATGTTGCAAGTCAGTATGATATTGCTGACAGAACCTGTTTTGAACATAATGAAATTAATATTCTGAAAGCTTGTGCTTGTAACACATATAAGTAATAAAAATTGTGCTTTAGGGAAGCAGTTGGTATTGTAGGCATCTTGCACAGAAGCCAACTACAAGTTTGCACTCTATTTACAGTTCGAAATGAAGGCTAGAGCCATAATACAGCCACACAAGACTTCTGTGACTGCTGCATAGACTTAAAATTTCTGTATCCAAATGAAAAATTTCACGCATTCAAAACATGAGGACCCCATAATGTACTACATTCAATTCCAGTGCCTGGTCTGCCACAAACTTAACAGGGTCAGCAGACAAAACACACAATCAAAGCAACTTTAAAAAAAAAATCAGATTTTTTTATTTAAACAATTTAATACTAATGAAGGCTAATTATGCAGAAGTTGGTATGTACATAAGAATGGCCATACTGGGTCAGACCAAAGGTCCATCCAGCCCAGTATCCTGTCTACTGACAGTGACCAATGCCAGTGATCAAGTGATCTCTCTCCTGCCATCCATCTCCACCCTCTGACAAACAGAGGCTAGGGACAGCATTCCTTACCCATCCTGGCTAATAGCCATTAATGGACTTAACCTCCATGAATTTATCTAGTTCTCTTTTAAATCCTGTTAGTCCTAGCCTTCACAACCTCCTCAGGCAAGGAGTTCCACAGGTTGACTGTGCACTGTGTGAAGAAGAACTTCCTTTTATTTGTTTTAAACCTGCTGCCCATTAATTTCATTCGGCGGCCCTAGTTCTTATATTATGGGAACAAGTAAATAACTTTTTCCTTATTCACTTTCTCCACACCACTCGTGATTTTATATACTTCTATCATATCCCCCCTTAGTCTCTTTTCCAAGCTGAAAAATCCTAGCCTCTTTAATCTCTCCTCATACGGGACCCGTTCCAAACCCCTAATCATTTTAGTTGCCCTTCTCTGAACCTTTTCTAATGCCAGCATATCCTTTTTGAGACGTGGAGTCCACAGCTGTACACAGTATTCAAGATGTGGGCGTACCATGGATTTATATAAGGGAATAAGAGATTCTTCATTTTATTCTCTATCCCCTTTTTAATGATTCCTAACATCCTGTTTGCTTTTTTGACTGCTGCTGCACACTGCGTGGACGTCTTCAGAGAACTATCCACAATAACTCCAAGATCCTTTTTCTGATTAGTTATAGCTAAATTAGCCCCCATCATATTGTATTTATAGTTGGGGTTGTTTTTTCCAATGTTGCAGGATTAGTCCCTTTGAATGACTCTAGCAAATAGCTTTGCTCCCTTAATTTATACAAAAAATAAGGAGGAGGAAAATACTTCATTTGAAACATTTTGTTTTACTGCCTGCTATATTGCCATCACTGAAACTGTGCCCAGGAGTGGTAAGAGTTATAGGGTTGGGTCTGTTATGTGGGATGGCATTTTCCAGACTTCTCTATACAGTTCTGCTAATGCACTTTCAGCCTTATTTGCAGCAAACCTACTGTTAGACTTTTCCATGCAAGAGCCATAGACTAATTGAACAAGAAATGTACTTGTTGGTTCTCCTTTACTTTCTGAAATGAACTGATAGCAAACAAGACTGAGAGGGACATATGAATGCTTGAAACCCATCTTCTTCTGCCTAGTGTTTCCTCCTCTGCGTGAACTGGAAGTTGTCTTGGTCCTGTAAAGGTACAACGGATGCTTAATATGGCTAAATATAAACTAACCACAAGAAAATCTGTAGTTAAAGTTTTGACTAATTTTTGTTTTATCAAAGCTGATAACTGACAGTAAAAGTCATCAGGTCTTGAACTTCTTCTCAAACATTAATGAATTAAGCCTTGCTGCGTTCCTGTGCATTATCCCATTTTGGATATTCTTGCTAACTCTGCCACTGATCTGCTGCACGGGAGTGATACTCCCTAGTGGTACCCAGGGTTATGAGGCACCTCTCCTTCACCTAGTCTTGTCTGTGCATGCTGTGGATCAGCTCCTCTGGCAACAAAAGCTCTGCCTTCCCAGGCCTCCACAGGCTTTCCCTCCTCTGTGAAGGGTAGTGAATTGAACACATCCCTGAATCTTCAGAGCATTCCCTGTAGTGTACAGCCCAGCCCCTTATTCACTGAACCCCAAAGTAACAGGGTTCACCAGGTGGTAAGATTCAACTCAGGATCACCACTTTGCTTAACACTCCAGCACAGAGGTATATTTATAATGAAAAGAAGAGTAAGTGTGAAAGGACAGAGATTCAAGTGAGAGTGGGTAAGAATATTGGAAATAAACAATTATGTAGAGAACAAAATCATAGCACACTTTCCAGCTTTCCAAATTAGATAACAAGTTAACCTCCCATCTAAAGAAGATTGTCTCATTCAAAGTTCTCTCCAACGTTTTCAACCAACCATGGTTGAGACGTTCATGAAGCAAATTCTCTGTCTGTATACTTCCTAGTTGAAGGATGACAGGATATCTCCTTTGTCCCCCAGACTACTAGAGCAAACCTTTGATGTTCACCTCCAAATAGGATCATCCCTATCCTCTCTCCCCCTCCCCCCTTTCCCCACTGCTGTTTCCTTCTTCCTCTTACTTTTCTCTCTCTGAAGTTTTCACGATTCTTCATTAGCATTTGGTTCAGACTGTGAGAGAAGCCCTATCGTGAACCATACAGACTTAATTTACATGTAAACAGCCAGATAGATAAACACTTTAGAAAATCTTTTTCACCTTTGCTCGTGTGACCAGTCCTTAGACACAAACCTTAAGAACATAATTTTCAGTTTAGATACATAACTCCTTACACAACATCCATACATGCTGGCCAGCGTGACACCGGCTTTTATTTGAGACCTCACATGGCACTCTTTGGTGAGCTAGAATGTGCATACTGGACCTAGGAGATTCCTGTAACCCCTCTGCACCTGCTTGCCAGTTGGCATTAAGAAGTTTTGGAGTCACAGTGGGTAAGTTGTCTTTCTGTGCCTTAGTTTTTCCATTCTGAAAATGAAGATAGTTATGCTTGTCTGTCTTTTATAAAGTACATTGAGAGCTATGGATGGAAAGTGCTATGAAAGACCCAAGTCAGTGTTTGCCCACTACTTTAGTTGTATTGAATTCAATAAATTCACTGGCTTAAAAGTGGAGTGGTGAATCAGGCCAATAAGTTCTCTTGATTCATTTTAAGGACCAACAGACCAACTTCATAGTAAATCAAAAGTATGCTTATCAGAGAGGGATTCCAGAATCTGCAGGCATGCTTTATATATGGTGTAATATATCTGGAATGTCAGATGCCACAAAATTACCTTTTGCTCAGTGTGTGTCCTCGAAAGGGAGGATTGCTCAGCAAGGAAAGAGTCCAGAGTCATAATCTTGGCTTCCATTGTGCCCACTGAGGTAGTGGTCTTCAAAGCAGTTAGCTGATGGAAAAAAAAACTTTGAATCTTGTCATCATGAGGTTCACATGCTATTTTCCCCCTTTATCCATTCACTTTTTGAATTAACTTCTTGGCAACAGATTGAGATTCTTTCAGGAGAAATTTGGCTGATATTGAGCTGCAGGGTCATGAGGCCTAAGTCTGTTTAGTATGTTTTTATTTTTACTTTTCACCATATTTGGGCTTCCAAATTTTAGATAAGATGGCCTATTTTGGTCTCAAGTACTCTGTAAAAGTTTAGCTATACCACCCCATCCCTCTCCATCTCATCCTCTGTGCCTCTTGAAAACTCAACCAGTTCTAACACTGCAGGGAAAAGCAGCTTAAAGTTCCGAGACAAAAGTGCATTGAAAAGCTTTGTAAAAAAAAAAAAAAAAAGGCAAATAAAATAAACCATTAAAAGATCCAAATCAGAATGGTGTTGTGTACAGTATGAAAAGATTAATACATTTTAAAAAATTACTTCAGCGCCTGAATTCAGGCTTCTGTTCTCTTCTTGAAGCAGTTGAGAAGACTGGGAATCACTAAGTAATGTAGTGAATAAAACATCCAAAATTTCTGGTGGTTTGTGATATTTTCAAGTGCTTCAGGAGAAGATAGGAGGCTGATATTGCAGATAAGGCAATAAATTGGGATACAGAAGACCTGATTTAGATTCCTTGGCTGCAGACTTCCAGTTATCTTGGGCAAGTCACGTAATCTATCTCTGCATCAATTCATCACCTGTAAAATTATGATAGTACTTCCCTACCTTTATAGGGGTGTTGTGTCTTTAAATACAATCACATACTGTGGTGATAAGTACCTGAAAAGATAGACAACAGAACTGTAGACTTGAAAAGAAAGGATTTTGTTTGCTATCTTAACACTGTTTTACTAACATATTTTATATTTGATGTGTAAATGAGGTAAATGAAGATTTTTAAACTGTTTAATAACTTTTAAGTCTGATCATTATAAACGGTAAATGCTAGTTGAAATTTATTAATGTAGTATTCTGCATTCTGTAATAATTAGCAAATTACACTGGTAAAGTATCAGGTAGCATAATGCATTGAATACATGTTGATGGCATGACTTCATTAGAATTTGTGCCTGTGTTAGTTGTAACAATCTTGGGGTTCATTAAATAACAAACAAGTGAATGAGAAAGGAATACAACTTTCATAAAACAAATGAGAGAGCTTCTGTAGTGAGCTGCTGCACACAGCTATGCAGTGTTCCCAACCCCCGTCTCTAGGGCACACCTCCAAATTCCCATACTCACAACACTGCCCCTGTGAGAGAGTGTTTCCAAATCACAGTTTTTCATAAACATATCTCTACACTAGTGTGGCTGAATTTATAACTTTATGAGCTACCTTGTGAGCTTATTTTAGATTTGATATATCTTCACCTGTGTTGGTTCTGTATTTTGCAGTAGTTTCGTTCTGTGATGGATAGTAGAGAAAACTGATTAGTGCTGTGATTGATGCTTCAGCATGTCAGGGGACTGGTATAATGGGCTGCCATTGAGACTGCACTGTGAAACCACACACAGATTACCTCATCTCATTAGATGATTGAAACCTTCATTGAGTCTACAAGATTGCACAGCTTTCAGATGTACTGCAATTGGGAATTGGTGCTAAGAATGCTTTCATTTTCTTTGGGATGAGGCTGAAATGGTGATTTTTGTTGTTTTTTGTTTTGGATAAAAGTCACAGCTGCTGGATGCCAATATAAAATGTTCCATTTCATTGTATTTTAAAGTAAGGTTCTGAATTATGGAATGAATTTAACTTTGATGTCAATGTCAGAGTTGTTTGTGTTAAATCTATTTAACATGCTTAGCCACTGCCATTTCGTGATTCTGTAGTAAGAGTAGCATAAAGAGCACATTCGTGTTTTGAGTACTCTGTGTTCCTGAAGCAAGGGGTGAAGCAACAGGTGTATCGTCAGTGGCAGCAGTAGTCTTGGTCTAAGATATAGTTGATCCTCTGATGCTCTGTTTTGTGTTGACAAAGGGACAGCACTCTGCAATACCCAGCTGTCTTGTTTAGGGATAGTGCAGCTGGCTGCACATGCAGATGTGCCTAGAAAAGATGGCTTTCAGAGAGCCCATTTAACCCATTGTTTACTGTTGCTAAAGGGAGGTCATTAAAATGCAGTGTTTAAATAAAAATAAATATGGCTTATACATTATTACTTGGAATATTTGAGCCCTGCTGGGGCAATAAGCCAAACTGAAGAATTTGTTGTAGTGCAAGAACTTGCCTGCTACAATATTGATATTGTACACCTTATCAAAATATGTTCAGCAAGTTGGCCTTTCTCTGCTTAAGCTGTCAACAATTATCCTTTTGTTCAGAGAAGACATGTAGCGAAAGAGATGTGAGGTAAGTGGTGGTTTTGCTATTCAAAATTCAATAGAAATAATATTTGGAATATCTACTGCATGTTGTGAGCAGCTGGTTGATGTCTGTTAAGATGCTGCTTAAGAATAAGTGCTATGTGACATTAGTAAGCACATATGCACTTGCAATGAATAACAGCAGCGAGACTACAGAACAGATTTCCTATTAGTCTGGCAATGAAATCTCTGAGATTGACATACTGTCTAAGGCATTTCTAAGGCATCTATCATTTTTCTCTATAAGTGTTGATCACATAAGCAGTGTTTGTTTGTATAAAGATAATTTAGAACAAAGTCAAATATTACACTAAATGGTGAATGAAATGTAATGGGGATAAATGTAAAGTCATGCACATTGGAAAAAATAACCCCAACTATACATACAATATGATGGGGGGGGGGGGCTAATTTAGCTACAACTAATCAGGAAAAGGATCTTGGAGTCATTGTGGATAGTTCTCTGAAGACATCCATGCAGTGTGCAGCGGCAGTCAAAAAAGCAAACAGGATGTTAGGAATCATTTAAAAAAAGGTTAGAGAATAAAATGGAGAATATCTTATTGCCCTTATATAAATTCATGGTATGCCCACATCTTGAATATTGCGTACAAATGTGGTTTCTTTATCTCAAAAAAGATATATACTTGCATTAGAAAAGGTTCAGAGAAGGGCAACTAAAATGATTACGGGTTTGGAACAGGTCCCATATGAGGAGAGATTAAAGAGACTGGGACTTTTCAGCTTGGAAAAGAGGAGACTAAGGGGGGATATGATAGAGGTATATAAAATCATGAGTGGTGTGGAGAAAGTGAATAAGGAAAAGTTTATTTACTTGTTCTCATAATATAAGAACTATGGGCCGCCGAATGAAATTAATGGGCAGCAGGTTTAAAACAAATAAAAGGAAGTTCTTCACACAGCGCACAGTCAACCTGTGGAACTCCTTGCCTGAGGAGGTTGTGAAGGCTAGGACTATAACAAGATTTAAAAGAGAACTAGATAAATTCATGGAGGTTAAGTCCATTAATGGCTATTAGCCAGGATGGGTAAGGAATGCTGTCCCTAGCCTCTGTTTTTCAGAGGGTGGAGATGGACGGCAGGAGAGAGATCACTTGATCATTACTTGTTAGGTTCACTCACTCTGGGGCACCTGGCATTGGCCACTGTTGGCAGACAGGATACTGGGCTGGATGGACCTTTGGTCTGACCCAGTATGGCCGTTCTTATGTTCTTAAAAAACAATCATTGAGCCAATTTGTCAAGATGGTAAAAGAACAGAGACCCTAATGTGAATAATTTTTTATTATTCTTACGTGTGTTCCACCAAAAATCCAAATAATGAGTCATGTGCAAATGGATCTTAAGGATATATAGACTATATTTCATATATGGGTATAATCAGGAGCACTTGCCTTGAAGAAACATCCAAACAAGTGTGGCTAGATCAGGCGTCGGCAACCTTTGGCACGCAGCCCATCAGGGTAATCCACTGGTGGGCTGCAAGACATTTTGTTTACATTGTCCATCTGCTTGCACGGTCCCCTGCAGCTCCCAGAGTTCTACAGAGATTACACAAATCGTATAAAGCTCTAAATACTGTCTTTTTGGTCAATCAGTGTTTAACTGTATAGTTGCATATAGTGGACAGAAATGAATTACTTCCCTATAAAGTCTCCATTATGTATTGATATGTGAACATTTTGCTGGTCATCTTAAACATTCAACCTACCATTCTAGTTATTGAGCATGTGAAATAGCTGATGCAGAGTAACTATCTCAAGATACTTTTGACTCACAAGGAAGTTTTCTAAGTCATGACATTGCTGAAAATCATGAGGCTCCCAAGCCAGATGGAATATCTGTTGCAATGTAGAGAATGTAATTCCTTGAGTGACCATCTTAATTTCCCTGCTATGGATCCATTGTTCTAGGCTGAAGTCATAACTCATGGGTATTTCTATCCAATCCATTGGGACAGAGCCATTTTTTTTTAATCTGTTTATTGAAACAGGAAGCTCACTTTGAGGGTGTGTTTGCTGACCCAACCTTCCTATTTCCAATGTGTCTGCCTTCACAAAGCAGAGCAGATGTATTCTTTTCTGCTGTCTCTGGGAGAGCCTCTTGCAAGGAATTCCTTTTAATTGGAAATGAGTTTCTCTTTACTTTCCCCTGTTATGGGGTATTCTGTCCCTTAAGGGCAGTACTTCCTACTGGTCAATCCTCCCCATCGCATATCATGGCCCTTCAAGAGTTTAGGGTGGTCTGATTCACAAAGCCTGAGGCTATATGAGGAGAGAGGAAAGGGGTCCTCATGAAAAAGTAGCATTTAGAACGAATCTTGTTACTATGGTATCTGTAAGGGCCTGGGACCTGAGCTGGGCAGAGAGGGTGGGATCTATCCAATAAGGAAGGAGCTGGGAGGAAGGGCCAGCATAACTGCTGCCTCCTGCTTCATAGCAGGGCAGGTGCCTAAAAACACGGAAAGGAGTAAGAAAGCTCCTGCAGGGTCCTGAGTTAGCAAGGAGCAGACACCAGCAGGAGAAGGCTGCTCTCCAGGAGGAGATAATAATTCTGTGAATTACCCATCTCCAGGAGAAGAGCAGGGGCTCCTGACATGAGGAGAAACGTAAGATTGAGAGAGAACCTTCAGGGGACTAGGAACAGAGCTTAGAGGGCAGGCTTCAGAGGAGCCCTGAAAGCTTAGAAGTACCTTTTTGTTTGTTATGGATTTTTTTTGTAAGAGGTTTTGTAATAAAGAAGCCCTAAGAATGGTATTATTGAATCAAATGTCAAGAGTGCCTGAAGTGGCATTACTGTCTTTCTGAGGCCTAGTCTTCACTTACCGGCTGGTCCGGAGGCACGCCATCGATGTTCTGGGATCGATCCCGGAAGTGCTCACAATCGGCGCCGGTACTCCAGCTCGCCGAGAGGAGTACGCGGCGTCGACGGGGGGAGACTTCCGGCCGCGTCTGGACCGCGGTAAGTCCGGAGTAAGGTACTTCGAATTCAGCTACGTTATTAACGTAGCTGGATTTGCGTACCTTAGTCCGAAGTCCGGACTAAGTGTGGACCAGCCCTGAGAAGTGAAACTGTGGTAGGAGTACAGGGAGCGCCATACTAATTCATCAGAGGGCACTACAGGTCAAACATGCTTTACGATGATCCCCCTCCCCCCACCACCAGCAATTTTGTCCTTCCTCCTTAATGGCCTCTGTCTGTAACTCTTACTGACAGTTACAGTGGTTGAGTAGCTTTACTTTCATCATCCAAGGATTCCTGCTGCTGCACTCAGAAGAGGACTTTTGCATTTGGGAGGGAGTGCAAAACTTGGGACAAATATTTTTAAGTTTGCACATTTTCCCCATTCGCCCACAGGAACCTGCCAGAACATCCAAACTTTTGTTGCGCAAATGGAATTGGGGCATAAGGTGGTTATATAGCACTTTGTACTGGTCTGTTTTCCCTTATCAGAATTACCATCATGCCTCTTTTGGCGAGAAATTTGGGGTGACCTTGGGAACAGCAGCAGAATTGTTTTTTAACCACAATTTCCAGTCTTCTCCCCAGGAGAACTTGCATCTAGCCATAA
Organism: Trachemys scripta elegans; assembly: GCF_013100865.1. NCBI lineage: Eukaryota > Metazoa > Chordata > Testudines > Emydidae > Trachemys > Trachemys scripta. The sequence continues at coordinate 52,380,561 of NC_048302.1, forward strand.
AGCCTGCAAGCAAGTTCAGGTGACGGGACGAACCTCAACTTTATTATGGGTACCATCAGCCTACTGACTAGTGGAAAATACCATACACCCAGAGTCAGCATAGTTTTCTGTCACAATAAAACAGTATTGTTATGATCTCAGTTGATAGCAATAGCAGGAAAAGTACTAGGAACAAAATAGAGACCTTGTGTCATCTTGGTTTGCTTATTAAGCCATTGAGACCATTGTCCATGCTAGCAGCTGGGAGCTTTTGAGGAAAAAATATGGAGGTCTAGGTAAGATGGCTAAGAAAGCATTAGGGAGGATACAATATTGTACACACATTAGTTAAGTAAATTTAATTAGCCACTGTCCCATACCATGTTTCTGACAAACGTATTTTTGTTTGCTTAAGATAAGGTGCAGACTTGGGAATTCTTAGACATAAGTTTTATTAATCAAAATACAATTTAAAATTATATAAGAAATTGCAGAAAATAAGATTGCTATTTTAGTGTTTACAGTGTTCAACTAATCAAATGAATGTAATGTAGGATGTTACAGTTTATCAAGTAATTCATCTATTGTAATTCAATTTAAATGTATTACAAAGTAATAAACATAAATCTGTAGTATTCTGTAGAAGTGATTTTGGTACCAATATGAAACCATGGATTCGTAACACACATCCTCATTAATTTTTCAGTCAAGCTTTTATTTTTCAAATTGAAAGTCATGAGTCTGTTAATCATAGTTCAAAATCAGAAATTTAAACCATTACTTGACTATTTACATTTGAATTCTATTAAAAATTACCTTTCCATTTCTCTTTAAGATCAGTAGTATGTTTAACCACACATAATCAGTAAATCCCAATTTTAGTTTACTGTAAACTCCGATTTCTTGGAGACAAACCTATAGATATTTTTATAAAATTGAAGAAATAAAAATATTGAGAGTAAACGCTCTCTAGGTTACAACTCATTAATTCATTAAAGATTTTGTCTTTTGTGTGAGGAGCTGACTGTTTTTTGTGACATCACACATCATATGCAATCTAAAAAATCTCTAGTCTGTAATCGCTGTAGGCATGGATGTTTTTTCTCTCTTTTCCAGGGCATGTAAACACAGATTCCTGGTAAAGTAGTGCTGTGCCAAACTAGTACAATTAACTGGCCAATCTCTGAACTCTTAACCTCTTGTTGACTAAAGTGAAAGAGAAGTTTTTGTAAATTGCATCATCTCTGGTGTATAGAGAAATATTGGTGTGGAGTGGCGAGTTCTTAACATTATGAGCACCTAGATAGTGGAGTAAGAGAATGGTACATGTGGGTGAGCCGTCACCACCACTGGAGAAGGCCAGATTGGATATGGGATATTAGTGGGACACAAAAAAATAGGTAATTTTGGATGACTGATGTCATTTTCTGTCTCTACTCTTACGTCTATGAAGATGAAAGAGAATTCTATATATAAAGATATATCTTGCTGAAAGGTTGTTTGTATTTTGAACATAGATTTTGTTTGCATTTAAAGAAAAGGTAATCTATACTTTTTGGATTTCTCTTTGCAATGATTTAAAAGTGCATTAATTAAATTATTTTGCTTATCTACCTTTTAATTTGTGAAGTTGAGAATTTACTTTGCTCTATCTGAGTGAATTATTTGATTTTTTTTAAAAAAGTAGCAAACTGCATTTTTGTGATACAACAAAGAAGCAAATTTGCTTACTTTAATGTTCATAAAATGCTTTTATTGGATAATTGTTTTTCTGCAAGAATATTTTTCTTGCAACTACTTTGTGTCCAAATAGGAGAGAAAAAAGCTAAATGTTTGTCTTTAACTGTTTTTCTTTTTTTAATTTTGTTTGTAATATGTTTATTGAACTGTCTGGACTGGTTCCAAAAATGTTAGGTTAGATGTATAAACATGTTTTAACAATGGTATCATAACACCAGTGTGTTTTGCTTGGGTTGGAAATTGCAATATAAATATTGTGAGTTAAAGAAAAAGCTGCCATTTCAATCTGCTCCTCCCTTTTACCAATTCATTAGAATGTATTTGATTAAATAGTGGAAATGACTTTAGAATCATAGAATATCAGGGTTGGAAGGGACCTCAGGAGGTCATCTAGTCCAACCCCCTGCTCAGAGCAGGACCAATTCCCAACTAAATCAGGGACTTGTATTAATTTAGAAATATCATGTGATGTGACACATCAGTTTTTAAAATATTTTTCAGCTATTGCATCCCTTACATGCAGTGTCACAGGCTATCATCAGTCTTAGTTGCAGAAAGTGCTTAACTATGATTTTTGTAATATGTGAAGTATAATCACATTATTACCTTTAGTTCCTGCACTAGAACAAATGTATAATATCCTAAACTATTGCACTGCTTGTTATGACACCAGCATTTGGTCACAATGTAGGCTGTTGATTTATGATGTATTGGCTCTTCTGCTTGATGCGTTTTTGTAAATGTGCCAAGAGCTGAGGGTGAGCACTTTTTGCTATTACCGTTGCACTTACTTTGATTTTTTAAATGACCCAAACAAACAGATCTGTGAGGTTGTAAGACGTTTTGTTTGGTCTGTTTAAAATCACCCACACCATTTTCCTTCAAGATGACCTGTTTTAGACAGCATCTGAAACAAGGGTGAGTAGTTCCACTGTCTTCAATGCTTACAGGATCAAGGCATTAATGTTTTGTTAATATGCTATGGGTTTTTGTATTTAATATTTATAACTTAGGAAAAATATTGGTAACTTGCACACTTTTTGCAACTAGATGCAGTGATGATAAATGTTTTATATTGGTGTTCTTGAATTGACTTTTACTTTTATTCCCCAAAACCTTTTTGGCTTAAATCATTGCTACTTCCATTTTAGTCAAATTGAAATTTTGAGGCTCAAGTCCTCTAATACTGCCAGGCAGAGGTGTATGGCCAGGCAGTAGCAGTGAGTTTTCCCCACACTGTATGTTGATATGCCACTTAGGAGCGAGAGGTTCTTTGGGCTTCTCTTCACTACTGGGGAGATCCACACTGCTGCAATCGATGTAAAGACCTGCTAAATTGACTCCGGTACTCCAGCTCTTTGAGACGAGTAAGGGAAGTTGACCGGAGAGCGTCTCCTGTTGATACCTTGATGTTTTCACTGCCCTGCAAGTCAAACTAAGCTATGTAGCTAGAGTAGCATAACTTGGGTCGACTTACCCCAGTAGTAAAGTCAAGTCCTTTGTCTCTGTGCCCATTCAATCCTTCGCTTCCCTGCCAAGACTATCAAGAAGACCAAAGATTAGACTGCAAGCACACAACAATACAACGGTGTGTCTTTTTTTACTGTTGTTCTATGTTTGCTATGTGGGTGATGGCAGAGATGCAAACTTTTGCACAACAGTGATTTCTAGTATTAGGGGGGTGACAGAGTTGTTTTCAGTAATGATCCTCGTAATGAGTAAACTGCTCCGTCTCTGAAGTGTTCCTAAAGCAGCGGTGGTTGGTAACATTGTCAGAATGTAAACAGATTTTTCTCTAGACTAGTGTGTTTAAAATTCTTCTCAGTTTGTGCACCATGACTGATGTGTACACAGCAGTGAAATGAGGACAGATACATGGATGGATTTGAAAGTGGCAGGCCTCAAATTTTATTAAACTTTAACATAGGGAAGGGGTGCTTCCCACCCATCACCCACATTCTCCTGTGCTGGGCATTTAATTGATTCCAGTGCAGGGGTTACAAGGCTCCTACCATATAATCCGTATTTTGGGGTAGGCTCTCTTCAGCCTACCCCCAGGATTCAGGTCAATACTTTGCCTAAGACTCTAGGCATTTCTTGGGGTACAGTGATAGGTTGGAAGGGCATTTACCTGAACTAGTAATTTATCTAGAAGAAATGCCTGGCACCGAAAGTGATGTTTCTGTTATGAATTTAATATTGAAATAATCTATAATAATTTAAATTACTAGTTTTGTTTGCCGTAATCCATGATATCCCAGATGTTGGTGTTAGTGAAGTATTCAGATGCATAAAGTATTCCTCTGGTGGTGTCAAAGGAAATCTTGGCAAAGCAGAAGGGTGGGGAGGAAGGGCAGGATGCTTTTAACTTAATAGGACCCTCTGAAGAAAGATTTTGTTAAGAATTTTAGTCATGTAAATGACATAGTGCTCCTATAACATGGTTGGTATCCTTCAACAAGGAAGGGCTAAAAAGCAAACTCTTAGGGTACATCTACACTACAGGGGGGAGTCGATTTAAGATACGCAAATTCAGCTACGTGAATAGCGTAGCTGAATTCGACGTATTGCAGCCGACTTACCCCGTTGTGAGGACGGCGGCAAAATCGACTTCTGCGGCTTTCTGTCGGCGGCGCTTTCTACCACCTCCGCTGGTGGAGTAAGAGCGCCGATTCGGGGATCGATTGTCGCGTCCCGACGGGACGCGATAAATCGATCCCCGAGAGGTCAATTTCTACCCGCTGATTCAGGCGGGTAGTATAGACCTAGCCCAGATCTTATGTTTTGTGACATATGTGAAGATATGCAACTCATTCTGTGTTACTTGGCACATACAATAAAGGCATTATATTTGTTAATAAAACAGTTTTAAAGTAACTTTTAGTTTTTCTGGGGAAATAATTTATTGTCGAGAATGACATGAAACTTCATGACTTTTTTCTTTGGGCTATGTATGCAAGGCAAGGACATTGTTTGTTCTGGATCTCTTTTAAAACATACTGGTTAGGTAAAGTGATCCTGGGCAGATATATATTTACTCTTTTTGCCTTCTCATTTTTCATAGTTCTTGAAAAAACTCTGACTCTCATTATTTCAGCATAATGACTTTGCAGGCTCTGTGAATTGGCCGTTAATATTGAACTATTCTGTGAGTGCTAACTCCTTAAAAATAGTTGAGGAGCCAACCTTTGTTTCCTTTTCAGGGTTTATCAGTTGGAAGCATCTTCTTTTATCCCATGTGTAAGCAAAGAACCCTCTGGACTGATGATTTGATCTGTATAATGGAATATCTAGGCAGGATATCCCTTTTCTGTTATTCCTTGGTGTTATGGCATCAGGTTCTGTTTCAAAGTGGAGGCGGGGGAAAGGGAGATTGGAAGTAGCAGACAGTGTGGTTTCAGTTTATGTGGTTGAAGAAGATCTTAAAATCATTCTCCTACTCCATGATCAATTAATAATTGTACTTCAAAAGACAGTTAAAATGTGACATAAAAAGGCACATTAGTGGTAGACAAAGGAGCAAGTGGTTTCTACTGGTGTTCCCAAAAGACTGCCCAGACACAACGGAAGAGTTGTATATTTAGAAGTTACTATAGATTCTGTAATGAAGTACATCATATTAGTATCCTCTGTGTGCAGTTATTTTTAGCATTTGTAGACTTTCCTGAACTACTATGTTAGCAAGTAAGATCCAGACTCAGCTTGTAAAACCTGATGCCAAAGCTTTTTTGAATTTTCTGATTCTGGTGTGGTTAAGTATTTGGTAAAGTACTACTAAAAACATGGGAAGTTTAATGTAAATAACATGGGTGTAGTTATATAGAATAAAATGTGTGTGTGTGTTTATATAGTAGTTAACACTGCAAAAGGTATGTATGAGTATTACTTTGTTTTGACATGCTTATAACCTTCTCAAATTCACATTTTGGGCTGAGATTTCTGCTTGTTCTCATCCCCAAAGTGACTTGTTTTTAATGAAGGAGCACGGTTAAGTAAAAATTATGGGCAGAATCCTTTGGTCTGGCCAAGTTATGCTAAGTGGCAGGACAAGGGTGTTGGGGGTTTGTAAATGGTTTTTTTTCCCCTTCTCTCTGTTCCTCTGATTCTGAAAGGATTACAAGCTATTATATGATAGAAATTGTTATGCCCTCACCTGGAATATCATGTTCTGCCCTGTTCACCCTATATTTATGCCTCAGGGTTTAAGCCAATCTCTAACTACAAGAAATTAGGAGGAGACCTAATTGGGGAAGGGTAGAGTATCATACATCAGTCCATGCATCTTCCTCTGAATCATTTGGGGCTGGATATTGTGCAAGACAGAATACTGGACTGGATGGACTCCAGCCTGATCCATTATGGCAGTTCATATGGGTGATGAAGACAATTATAGGTATGGAAAGGCTTTAAAAGAGATTATGAAAAGATTTCAGAGTAGCAGCCGTGTTAGTCTGTATCCGCAAAAAGAAGAACAGGAGTACTTGTATCAGAGGGGTAGCCGTGTTAGTCTGAATCTGTAAAAAGCAACAGAGGGTCCTGTGGCACCTTTGAGACTAACAGAAGTATTGGGAGCATAAGCTTTCGTGGGTAAGAACCTCACTTCTTCAGATGCAACTTGCATCTGAAGAA
>NC_048302.1:52698851-52713065 GCF_013100865.1 Trachemys scripta elegans
CCACCATCAAGACCCAAAATATGAGACATTGACTAAAAGTGAGAGGCAGCCAAAATGGGAAGAGAACAAAACAAAAATATGGCTAGGAAGAACGCTTGCTATGTGGGATTAATGATGTAAAAAGCTCTTTTTCCCCCTATAATCTCAGTTTCATAGCTCAAAGGTCAGCGATAATAAATAGTAAGATATCAATAGTTTGTATACCTCATAATCAAATACCATTGACAAGTAAGATTCCAAGAGTTGTAATAATAAGATAGTATTTACGATAAACTCCTGCCCAAATTCCAGTTTGGGTAATTGAATTCTGCTCCTCTAAATTCACCCTGTCCTATGATATCATGTTACTGCAAATTGTTAAACAATTGCTGTCCTGCACCCCAGAAGGAGCTGCTTTTTGTTGGCAGGAAAAATAATTCCAATATGGATAGTTAATAGATTTGTTTTCAAATGTTAAAGAACTTTGGAAGCTTTGCGGTTGAAACGAGCTAGATAAATGTAAGTCTATTACTGCTATTAAACAATAGACAAGATAAAATAGAAAGCTGGGGGCTGGATTTATTTTGATAAAAAAAAAATCCAATGTAAAAATAGTCATGCCTTCTTATCCACATAACTACATATACTTTGTGTGGTTACCAAGTAAAAAATAGTAACAGTGAAGAGATGGTATACTATCACTAATCTGTTTCTATTATTCACAAATTTTGTATTGAATGTTTAAAATTCCATTATACTATTTGGTTTAGCATCTTTCAGAATGAACTGTAGCCCCTAATGATTCAGAAAGTTTAATCAAATGATATATTTCTAATTATATTATTATAGTGTAAGAATTGGGTGTGATAAAGGTAACAAATACAAGATGGCATAGGTCAGAGGGGTTTTTCACCTTAGATTTAAATGGGATGGGGAGGGATACAGAAGGCAGGAGAATCAGCATAAGCTCTTGATCAAATCCTATTGCCACACTGGAAGATCCCTAATCCATTTACATTAACAGAATGAAGAGGGGAAAATGCTTTTTAGCCTCCTGGAGAAGTAGGATGAAACACAATTAGTCACTCAAGTATTTATCTTCCTAAACCCAACTCAAAGGGTCTTCTCCTCTTAGGTACACCAGTTTTATCTCAACGTAATTCCATTTACTTCAGTGGAGCTACTCTTGATTACCATTGGTGTAAGCGAGATCAGAAGCTGCTCCAAAAATAGAACACTAGTTGGGACATAGATCAAGTCTAATTTGCTTCTGAGGGCTTTCAACATCGCGACTTACCGCACAGCAAGCCAGGTGTGAATGTACAATGCACTAGCCAGCCACACATTAACCTGCATTATGGCCCCTGTTGCTGCACAGTAGAAGTTCCATACTTCTCTCTGATGTACTCTCATTTCAAAGAGCAGTACGCTGATATGCACTACAGAATTTTTAGCGTGTGGTACCAGGGTCCACACGGCCAGTTAATGTGTGCCAGACTACTGTGCTGTAGATTGACACCCTGGTTTGCCATACACTAATTCGCAATGTAGACAAGCCCTAAGGAGAAGAGAGTACTATGTGAACAGCACATCCTTTGCATTTTTACTTTTCAGTCTCCCAAACACCAGAATGAAACATATTTCACAGTGGCTGTGTGGCTATATTTTATTAATCTTTTCATGAAAGGTGCTGACATCAATAGATCTACACTACAGAAATTTACTTGCTAAGCACACTTAAGCAGACATAAATTGTCTGGAGCATTTTTGTGTGTGGATGTGAGGTATTTTTACAAGTGTGCCATCAGCTATGCTACATAGACTATGATTTTTGTTTTAGAGTTAAGTACTAGTTTATTTTGAGCTGTTTCAGCCTGAACCATTTTAGCATGCCAGCAGTCCTCTTCTTCAGGGATGCCAGCCCAAACACCAAATCCTGTTCTGAAGGAGCAACTATTCCCCAAGAATTGACTCTAGCTAGAGAGACTAAGGCAAAGAGCAATCTCCTTTGATGCCTGCCACAGCTCCCCAAAGAATTTGCATCAGAAAAACAACAAAAAACACCCCCCCCATGAAATTTCTCCTAAGCCTAAATACTTGCTCACACACTAAGAAAGACTTGTAAGCCTACGTGTAACAATGCCAACTAGTGACAGCTCTCATAATAATATTTATTTCATGTATATTACCACAGTATCTGAACACTAATATGGCAGGTGCTGTGGGACACCACAAAATCCTGTAGCTTAGCCCATGGGTCTACTATATTTCAGACTTGTACTATGTTTTAAAAAGTAGGGGTTTTTAATGAAAATTGCATTGATAGCTCCATAAACATTTCTAAAGCTTGAGCACATATCTTTCTTTAAATACGGCTTACTGCTAAATAAGCATCAAAGTGTTTATTCACTGACTTATGAGGTTTAGGAAACCCCCAAATACTTAATTATTTTGGGCACCAGATTATTTTTTGGTAGGCTGAAAGGTCTCCTTTATTTCTTCCATACAGGGATCTACCTGTTCTGCACCCTGGCTTTGCAGCATGCAGCACCAGCCTGGTTTTTGCTCTAACAATCAAACTCTAAAATATGTTCTACTCTCATATTATCATATCTTAATATTCCTGCACTTATTTATATATTTTCTTCACAGTCAATGAAGCTATAATTGTTCAGCCTTCACACAGTAATCCCTCCAGACCACACTGGGGCTGGCCAGAAAATAAAAATTCCATTTAGTGAAAAACATTTAGGTTGAGATTTGTTTTCATTTTGCATTGCCAGTGCTACAGAAGCTAGTTATTATTATTAGACCTGGTTTGAATTTGATCCACTATATTAGAACTTTGAGCAGTTGTTGATAAAAGAAAAAATGAAGTAAAAGAAGGAAAATCTGCTATTACATTATAGCACAATGTCTAACTGTATCTTGCAGAATTTGATTCTGCTAAAGACGTTAAACCTGTTTAGTTTAGTAGTAGATCAACAAAAAGGAACATGTTATTTACAAGCTCTTTTCAGCTTTCAAAGAGAGGGCCTGGTTATCTATTTTGTGACTATTTTCCATCTGCTTTTAAAGTGATGTCTAGAGAGCTGTCTTGCAATCATTATCACTATACATTTATCTCTTTTGTATCCTGTGTATAGGTGGACAGATTGTTCTGAAATGTCTGATGGATGAAAGCTCAAGATGGAAACCTGAGACAGCAATCATTCTGGAATGACAGACATTTCCCAGAGCTTTCCTCCAATACGCTTCATCTCCTGATGATTCTGTAGGACAGTGATCTCACACATCAAATCCTTAAGAAAAGAAAAAAAGAAAAGAGCACACAATGGGAGGAATAATATGCAGTATCACTTACATAGAGCCATGACCATGGCCAGCTATCATTTTATGGCTTCAAAACACACATAAGGTGTTTTCCAAAAGACTCCGCTGCTGTACAATCTATTGACTTCATCAATTCTTCTCTTTTAGTTGTAGTTTGCCAATTTGCAAATTTTGATGTTGGAAAAATGTAGAGTTGCCTTTCACATGTTGTGTCTCATCCAGATGAAAAGGGTTTGTATGCTAGAATCTGAAAAACCCTCACTGTGGAAATTTAAATACCCAGAATTTGAAATCAGAAGATGCAGATTATTTTTATTTCTAAATTAATCTAGTACTGGTGAAAGAAGCCAGATTAACAGCCATTGATTCTTCTACCAGATTGTAACTGGAGTATTTGAGGAGTGAAAAAGGTATTACCTTTAAGTGAGTACGGGTATCACAATCTGGCCCCAAATACAGAGGTGGAAGTGACAGTGTAAGATTCCCGAAACCTACAGTTAATCCACAATTTCATTCACCAGTTGATTGAGTGGGACATGGAAGGCAATTCAATTAACCCACCCATCCCCCTCATCTCAGAAATCCCCCAAAGTCCATCAGCTCATTCTACCATGACTCCCAACGTTTCTGACACTGAAGGAGGTATGCACAATTTTGCAACAGTGAGGAATTTTTAGGAAGTTTCCCAAGAGTAGACAAGGCCTTAGTACAAGCATGGTTCCTACTGTAGATAATGAGGTATTGCAATAGTTTTTTTTTTTTAAAGGAACTTTACTGGAGGTAACATTTTCTGAAGTGTCTTGGGACCAGATTTTCAGAAATATGTAGGCACCTAAAGATGCAGATAGGTGCCTAAAAACCTTTGAAAACCTGGACCGTAATAAATAGGTGCCTTCGAAAATTTTACCTTGTGTCTAATGTCACACAGACTTATAAAATGCTGTTTGTTCTTCTTCAATGGAGATACAAAATTCACAAGGCAATTTAAAGTCTGGCATTGTCCAAAATTGTCTGGATATGAATATAGAAGAATATGGCACATCTTCAAAGTAGTCCACAGAGATATTCCTTTAGGTCCTTTTGTTCTTTAGTTGCATATGACAGAAAATATCACAATGTCACATTAGACATAAATCAGTAGAAGTTTGGTCATTTGCTTTCATTGCTAGCAAAGTGGAAAGCCACTCTGAATTGAAAACTAGAGCCTGCATGACAATGGATATCAGATCTCTGGGACATTAGCTCCTTAGAAAATGTTCCCAGTGACCCATGGACAAGTTAGCAGGCTAAATTATTTTTCAAAAGAATCACACTAGACTTTGAATAGCAACATGATTGCATTACATTTTGAATACTATTCATCTTATATCTTTGCTGTATTATTTTCTTTTCCATTGACCTGGAAACTGTTTTTATGCAGTTCTGGTTTTGTCACAGTTGTAAAAAGTTTCAAAGATCAAGTTCATCCTTGCATATCCAGATATAATGGGGACAATAAATTAATTTGGATACCTCTGGTTTCAGCTAACCAGGGGAATAATAGATATTGGGGAAACACAAACTTTTCTGGGAAAGCAGGGTGGTTGGAATAATAGCTGTTTTGGAATTATTTGCCACTGCTGAGTATCCTAAGGTATGCTGTAACCATGCGCCCACAACCAGGTACCTCATTTTGGATGCTATTCAGGGACTATTCATCACTAAGAGTGAAATGTGGCTGAGAAGTTTATTTTTAGCTGAATTTCTTAAGATAATTTATTTTTTACAGCTGGTGATGTGAAATCGGTTTTCCTTTGTCTTGATCATTGTGGATGGGTTTTGAGTTTTGTTTTGTTTTTGCTTATTTGTTTGTTTTTGAATGGTAAAAGGGCTTTAAGAAATTGTATTCTTCCAGGCTTAGCTGAATTTCAGAGAGTCTAGCTAGATTACAGATAAAGTGATTCTAATTGATTTAATGGAAAGTTGCTGCGCTGAACACTGGCTTACAACTTGTTTAATGGCTATGGTAAAATTAGTGTTAAAAGATGTTTAAAACCATTCCTCTCTTTCTCTAGCCATGAACAGTGTTAGAAATGAAATCTAACAGACCCATGTTTCAGAATGCTGGTTTAAAAACCAATTTGGTTAAACTGACGCAAAACTCATGTGTGGATACTCTTAAATTAATTTAAATGTGCTTTATATTGATTTAGCTTAAGTTCATTCCTTACTGAATTAAGCTAAATAGTTATAAGTCTTTTAAAATAGATTTAAGTGTGCATACAGGGGTTTGCACTGGTTTAACTAAATTGGTTTAAAAACTGCTGCAAGTTTGCATGTATACTAGGCCCATGAGGAAAGTATTCATGTCATTGTTAACTATGGACCTTATATGCACACCAGGCCATATTTTATCCTCATACACATGCTACTGCAAACAAATATTATAACTAAAGCAGTGTGATTGTGTAAGTAAAATGAAGGGCAGAATTTGACAATGATCCCACCTTGCCACACAATCCCACATGGTCAATCTGTAAAGGAAGTAGAGAGATTCTGCTTGACTCAGAGTTTACTTCAGCAATGTATCAGGCCAAATTCATCCCTGGTGTAACTGAATTGAAGCTCAGGCACAAGAAATGGAGATTATTCTTGGCCAGAATATCTAAACACACCAATACATGGACAAGAAAGTGGATTTGGACATGTAGCAGCATGGTGTTTCTAAATTCCCAGTGGGTGAATTGCAGAGATACTTCTGAAGGACTCATTGCTGAAATATTTCAGTGGCTGCTGCTGTCCAGGGTGAGTTATTGCCTGCTCACTTCACCACCAAGATTGTGACTGTAGGATAAATGTGGTATTTGATATGGGGCATTTCCATAAGGTATCTACCTGGAGCTGTAACATATGTTTCCATGAGCTTTCAGTGAAAACTACTTCCTACTACAAGACATTTTAATTTGCAATTACAGCCCTATGTTATACCCTGGATATAAAACTTATGCAAATAACTTCTGTAGCCCTATGTTTGGTATATTTGATGTGAGAAATTCATACAGAATCAATTAATAGCAACAACCTTCTTGTAATTGTATAAAAGACTTATGTTCAGAACATACTATTACATTTCAAAGCTATGGCAAAACAGTTAAAACTTTTACATCTTTGCAGAGAAAGATGTGACTCTGCAGTGTCTAGCATTTGCATGTGGACAGAGTAAATGGAATATGCTAGTATTAGTAATCAGGAACCTCATATAGTTGAGAGGCTCTCATTGGATATACCCCTTGAAACACAAATGCTTAACCAATTTTTTGATGTTACCTCTACCTACTTGGGACCTACTGTGTTACTCAGTTTACTGCTCCTTCTATACCTTCACAACTGTCAAGTTTCTGGCACCTTGTGCTGAATTTAGCCTAATGAGGAGTGTCACATTCAATAGTACATTTCACACCCGTCAAGGATCTGCTCTCATAGCTGACCTCAACTTCCTATGTGCAGAGGACATCCAAGGAGTTCCAAGCATGTAGGGAGAAAAAAAAGAAGTGAGACAAGTTCTCTAGTGTGCATGTGACCTGAGAATTTTGTACTGAGGTGCAGCCCCCACCTCCATGGCTACAGCACTCCCTCCAGCAGTAGAGTCTGTAAGGTTCAACTTCGGAGGGGAGAAGGTTGGGTTCAAGGATGTTGCACAACAGCTACAAGACACTGGGGCCCTTTCATGTCAGTTGCAAAGGTGGGAAAGGATGGAGCAAGGGAGGACTGGGGTAGGATCAAAGAATCTGCTATTTAAATCCCCTGGTCTTCAACCAGAGGTTAAGCTGTTTTCAGGATGTGTGGAGCTACTTTTGACATAGGCATAACCTTTCTGCCAGGAGCTGTCAGCAGCAACAAGGGCTGGGTTCAAATGGTCAAGAGGGATTCCTCTTAAAAATTAACAAACACCACCAGCTTGAGTCCCAACCCAGAAACCTGGGAAAAGTAAATACCTTCCCTGGTTGCTCTTAACAGGCAATACTGCCCCACTCACCAGCACTGAGTTTGTGTGTGAAACAAGAAAAGACTTTCAGGGAACATGGCATGAGCTTGGGGGAAATGACAACAGTACACAAAGTGAATTATAAGCAAAACATTCACCCTCCTTTCCCCTCATCAGTGTGAATATTTGATAGGCAAATGCCCCATTAACACATCACTTCCCCTTCCATTGTGCTCACTCACAGTTTGGTGTCAGTGGATAGCATATTACCTGAGTCTGGGAGTGCAGCTGGGCAGACCTATCTCAGTCCCTAGGGGAAGTGCTGCCTGGTCCAGCCCTGTGGCTCTGTCATCTAACCAAGCATTTCAACTTTATTAGTGCTGGGGATGGGACTCACCAGAGTTCACTCAGCTCTTTTTGCTTCAGCGAAGAGCCAGCTCTGCATCATCTCTAATAGTAGAGTTGCCTCCGTTGTCTATTCACAAAATCTTCAGTGGAGGAGGAGAATCAATAAGATATAAAACTCTTGAGCAGAGTCTTTGCCACCCAGGATGCATTCCTTGCCACAAGATAGAAACTCCTTTACTCTTGTCTTATCTCACCCAACTAATTAGGAATTAATGTCCAAGTTTTATGAGTCCCCAAAGTGTCACTTGGAGGATTTCTGGGTATAAAACTTATGCAAATAACTTCTTCAGCCATACTTCCCCTTGTTCCCAAAAGATGGGAGCAGAGAGCTCCTTTCTGTATGAAGCTTCTGTCCACCTGTTTTAACAGATAGTAACAATGAGCTCCGTACCTTCAGGACACAGAACATACATTGGGCTAAAGCACCCTCAGTGAAGTGGCTGTGGAGCCACTCCAGGGGCTTTCAGGCAAGACACCCATCATCCCAGCACCTAGTCTAGATACTCAGACTAGATGGTGGGCTGAAAATTTCGCCCCAAGCAAGGGCAAACTTTCTCTAGTTGGTATATATTCCATCAGTAGCAGTGCTTGAATTTAGCAACCCTTCAGACTGAAGTAGATGAACATCACAGAGGGAGATGCTCTTTTATGGATGATGCATGCCTGTGACACTGCTGATCACTCAAATCCAATCTTTTCAAATTAACAAGGAAAAGGCTATGGAAACTTGTATTTCTCCCACCTGGCTCTCCCACAGGAGTACCCTTGCCATGGGGCTATAGAGTCAGTTTTTGTCCTCTGGTCCAATGAATATTTATTTATACAAAGTGGAATAGTTCCAACAAGAGACCCCCCACCCCCCGCCTGCACAATAAGGTTAGCCGACAGCCTGGTGGTTAGGGCATTCACTTGGGAGGCGAGAGACCCAGATTCAAATTCCTGCCCTGCCTAACTCAGGGCAGGGACCTGAATCTCCCCTGCCCCAAGGTGAGTACCCTAGCTGCTGGGCAATCAGCTACTCTGAAGTCTCCCTCAACCAGAAATTCCATTCTGGACCTGAGAAAGTTTAGTCAAAACTGTCCCTTTCCTGAAAAATGTTTCAGTTTTGACAAATTGGCATTTTCCAATGAAAAACATTTAATCAAAACTTCCCAACCAGCTCTGGCTATGAGAGCTACAGATGAAGAGTATTATGTAGGCATTAGTTATGTTAAGGGCTGGATCCTGCAACCTTCCTCTGCATAGAACTGATCCAGAAATTAATGGAAGTTGTACAGAACACATGAAGGACCAGCCCCTTAAAGAAAAACCCTACATTAACAATGCACACTGAATGTAGTCATCTCAAACAACGAAGAAGTGCAAAAGCCAAGGTTCCAACAGTAACATTGAGTCTCAGCTGTCTTGTACAGTGTGTAACAGAAACTTTTGCTATATTATAGCATGTACTGCTCATAAACTCATAATTTAACCTACACATTTCCTACTTCATTGTCATCTTCCAACTTGACTAGTATGAACTACAGTTGGAGAGTTTTCAGCTGGCAAAAACTTCCTTCAATGTAGTTGGTTCTGAGTGTGACAGACAATATAATGGATTTTTAATCTCTTGCTGAAAAAAAATGTTTCCAGTCTAATATGTTAGCTGGCAGAGTTTTCCTTCAAGTAGATTAAACACAGTGTAAGATACAATGAAGAATACAATGCTACTATCTGTGGTTAGAAATGCCACACTGAAGGACTGGATCAAAGCCATTTTTGGAAATGTTTTATTATCTACTGTGGGTGGGTTGAAACCGCAACAATGAATACAACATGCCAAGAATAACTGTGGCAAAAGAAGACAAAACAATTTTCACCCCTTTCTTTGGGAAATGTATCCTAACTTCAATCAAAAGTGACAATCCCATCTCCAGGAAAGACTCTCAGATCACACTCTTTACTGAAACATGCAAAGCCTGCTTAAAAAAAAATCATTGCTTCAGGTACACTCTTTCCCCTCTTTCTAAACTTGCAAAAGTAAGACAAAGCAGCTTAAATTCCACATTCCTAGCTTCAAGCTACACATTGTTGACATACAGGACTCTCATCACTGAGGGCAGGCAAGAACATTTTCTCAGGGAGAAATAAGGAGATATTATCCTAGGCCTCTGACAGATCCTGATTTCAGCTATACCAGTGTAATTCCAAAGTAATTCCATTAACATCAGAAAAGTTACTTTAGAGTTACATCGATATAGTTGAGATCAGGATGTGGCACAATCTGTTTTAGAAGTTTAATTACAAATAAACAAACTCACCCCAAGGTTACATAGTGTAGTGAAGAATTATATACCATGAAAGAATGTGCATTTGTTTTCAAATCTATTTTGTACCTTCTCTATTAAAAGGGTCCATCCTCATAACTCCAGGTGTTTGCAGAAAGAGTATAGAAAAAAAACAATATACTAGACTTTCCTTCCTGATCCATAAATTGATTATGACCAAAAACACAGATTAAAACCCGTTCTAAGACAGAATGAACCAGATACTCAGGGCAGGGACCTGATTCTCCCCTACCCTCAAGTAAATACCCTAACCGCTGGGCTTTACTGCTCTTTACTGCAATTAGCATTATATTCACAAACACTATACCATATGATGTTTACCATATATTTGTATACTGTGGTGTGTGTAATGCAACCAGTTTGAATTCTTCTTGTTTTAAATTTCATCCATTAACTACTATGAAATTGTCACCAAGACATTTTTAATAGGCATCTTTTATAATCTCTGATGATCTCCTAGTTAAAACAGGTGTTAATTAACATACACTAGAGCAATTGCTTTTGGAAGTATCTATTGTCCCCAGAGACCTCAAGGCTCAGAGTCTAAAACTTGGATCTGAAAACTGAAACTCTGAAGAGGTAAGATCCAGATCCAAATGTGTCACTTGGCATATCTCTAAATAGTACATCTAGCCCAGTGGTTCCCAAACTTTAACAATCCTTGAACCCCTTTCACTAAAATGTCAAGTCTCACGAACCCCCTCCTAAAAATGAATATTTCCAGGGATTTTCTCCTTTACCTGAGTATAAATTATAAGAGCAGTGATCTTGGAAATATAAAATTTGTTTTTATGACATGCTTATTACACACTCTTTATTATTAATTATTATTTATCATTACAGTATTTTTATTACATTATGAAAATGGCAACACTCTTCCAAGATCTCACTTTCGTAGCTTATATCACTTTGAATAAGTCTGTTATAAGACAAGGCTCCTATGTTTGATCAAGAAGTATCAGATGTGAAACAGCATGAAGGTATTTAAGAAGCCAACTCAAAGAGTTCCTCCTACACAAGCATTCAGGTCTTGAGCAGTCCAGGCAAACAACGCACGTTACTACAAAGCTTAAACTTGTTCTTCATAATAATTTTTAAAACAATACTAGCTGCCTATTTAATTTTAAAACCAGCAAAAAATATCTACCATCCTTTCCATTTCTTATAAGGAGTCTTGAAGTTTAAATCTCCTCAGTGTGATAGATATGCTTGCTTTGATCTGCTTAGCTCTTGGAAGTCCAGGGGCTCCGGGCTGCTGGGACAACTCTGTCCACCATTAGGGAATTTTTTCTTGAGAACCCCCTGTAACATTTTGCGAACCCCTAGGGGTTCCCGAACCCCAGTTTGGGAACCACTGATCTAACCTATAGAATGAGAGACTAAAGAAACAGGGTCAAGAAGGGATGGAAAGAATAATTTTACAAAGTTTAGAATATGGCAAGAATTACTTTAAAATCAGAATCTTTATTGTTTGAATTACCAGGCTCCCATGCAGAGAAATATTTGTCTCAAAGGTTACCTGCTAAAAGGGTAGAGAAAATGCTTTTGCCCTTTTGTAACTGTGATGGGGTAGTCTGCCCCTTAAAGGCTGTAGTGCCTAGAGGACAACCCAGCCCACCACCTGGCATGGTCCTTTAAAAGTTTGCAAGGTCTAATATAAGGACCTAAAGGGGATATGGATAGCCTCAAGGAGGGTATTATTGACTCAAAGACCTGAGTTATTGGGTTACTGAGATGGGAAACTGAGGCAGGAATGCCTGGAATGCCACACTTAGCCTAAAGAGGGCACTGCAGGACAGTCACACCTTGTAACAGTAACCTAGAAAGAATTGGCTTATCTGCCTCCTGAAGCTGGGTTCAGGACAAAGCCACACAACATCCCCCGCCCCTCCCCCAGAATACATCTGGCCAATTACTCATCTGCAGAAAAAAATTCCAATTTGACCTCTGCAAGTGACCTGCTGAAGCCTTGAAGCAAGAGATTTAATTGTAGTCATTGTCTTAATGCAGAGCTGAAAGTGTTGAGCAGCGCAGGCAATCCTGTTCTCCCTAAGGCCCATGAAAGAAGGAGATTAACAGTGGGATTCATAGACTCCAAGGCCAGAAGGGACCTGCCTGACCTTCTGTGCCCACAGACAGCATATTTTTAGAAATATATCTAATCTTATTTTAAAGAGGCATGGTGATTCCACTGCCTGGAATAACTGCTCTCCCTCCCAGGAAATTGCATCTTGTTTCCAGGTTGAATTATCTAACTTTGGTTTCAAGTCATTGGATCCTGTGCCTTTTGTCAGTAAGACTGAAAAGCCTCTTACTGTCAAATATCTTTTCCACGTGTACACAGTGATCAAATTACCTCTCTGCCTTCTCTTCAACAAGCTGAATGTTGTCTGCTTAAACCTTATAATTTCCTAAAATCTTTGGGGGCTGAAGACCCACACGTTATATACTTCAGTTCTTCTAAGCATTCATTTGGCAAAGCAAGCTACTAATACCTAGTGTTTTAGGGATAAAGAAGGGGTTCTCAAATATTCTCATAGTCTGAACCATACAGGGTAAGTTTCTTGGACACTTCTCCTCCCATTCCTAAGTCACATGGCACAGGCATACCAATTGCATACCCAGAACGCATTAGCAAGGAAATGCATTTTTAGCTTCTTTTCTTGGGGTTAAGCAATTGGAAACAAGAAAGAAAGTAGTCTGACCAACCAGCTCTCTCTGGACTACCAGGAAAGGCTTTGCAGACTGCATTTTGAGAGCCAAATACTGCTATTTTGCTACTCTGTCATTTATTTATTTTGGGGTTTTATAGCACCAGCCTTCTACCTTAAGTATGCCATAGTAATCAAACAAAAATTAGTACACATTTCAAATTGCCAATGCTCCTATAGTACAAACCCATCACATAACAACAGCCATCCCAAGTCAAGCTCCCTATAACCAGGTCCATAGGTTCCAGAGACTGAGGTGGGGTGGGATGGGGGGACGGATGAACCATTGTACCTTCCGTTTAGAAAACTAGGCTGGAAGGGAGCCTGCTGTGGACTGGCCCAGCTGGCTCCCACTGTGTGTCATGCTGGATGCAGCATACCACACAATGGCCAGGTCTAGCTCTGTGTTGTGCCACATACAGGCAGTTGGCCCTTCACCTACCAGCTGCTGAAACAGTGGCAGCAGCTCCTTTTGGCTCTGGGGACTGGTTGGGTACAGGAAGTGGGGTGGACCTATCATCCGAGGGCGCTGGGTTCACCAGCAGGGTGATAGGCTCTGGGATGGCGGGGGAGGTGGGTCCTTCCAGCACTGTCATCAATTTACAGTTACCTGGAGTAAAATGGAACTGCAGCCTCTCAGCTGTCTGTCTAGCAGAGCATCTGAGCATCTAAAGAGATTTCTAAGACTGGCTACCAAACCTACTGCAGTCTCCAACAGGCAGTATCCAGGTGAGGTCAACGATACATGATGATTCACATAGCCCATTTTCAGTAGTGGACTAGATGTTAATCTCCCACACAGAAAAATGTGTGCCTCAAGCCCAATCTCATGCATCAACCTTTGTCAAATGACATTCTGTTGCTGACCTATTTCATTCTAACTTCTGGTGACTAGCAGTTGATCATCTGACATAGAAGAAGCATTCTTGTTGTAATGACTTTATATAAGCTGTAGATTTTTTGTACAGGAGATAAAGATAATGAAGTTGCAGTCATCTGATACAGTTCCCATTCAATTTCAATCACATGGTTACTTATGTTCTGTAAACTTTAGAATATAGTAATTATAGTTAGAGTGACCTGAGCATTTTTCAAATGCGGCCACTGTGGCCGCATGCAGCCACCAGGAGTTTTTCTTGTGGCAACAGCCTCTTGGGTGGTTATTGGTGGTGGTGGTGGTGGCGGCATGGGACAAAGCTGTGGCCCCTCTCTAGAGACACAAAAGCTGGAGGAGCAGGCAGCCAGTAAGCTCCGCACCTTCTCAGGAGAGATGGGGACGGGCTTCAGCCCTGGGATGGCAGGTGGCAGACTCCAGCCATGGGAATTTGGGCTCCATTCCCCGAGCTTACCACCCGTCCCATCACCTCTGGCCCCCACTGCCTTCCCTAGTGCCCCATTGCCCCTGGCTCCCACTGCCTCCATACCCACCTCCGCATGTAGGGCTCAATTTGTCCCCGGGGCTTGCCGGGGCTGAGTAAGTCTGCTGTGAAAA